>NC_052572.1:11813330-12113330 GCF_016699485.2 Gallus gallus
TGTGTCAGCCACTCCTCCCAGCTTCATATCATCAGCAAACTTGCAGAGGTGCATTCTATCTCTTCATCTAGGACATAGATGAAGATGTTGAGTAAGACCAGACCCAGAACAAACTCCTGGGGAACACTGCTAGTTACAGGCCTCCAACTAGGCTCTGCACCATCAGTCACAACCCTCCAAGCTCTGCCAGTCAGTCAATTCTCAATCCACCTCACTGTCCACTTCTCTATCCCATATTTCCCATCTTACCCACAAGGATGTTGTGGAAGAAAATATCAAACATCTTGCTGAAGCCAAGATACACTACTCTCCATTTGTCTACTCAGCTGTATCTTAAACAAAATGATCAACAAAAAACAAGCAAGATACAAAATATTCCTTCAGTTTTGATTTCCTAAATAATATAGCTAAGCAAATGCCTTAGATTTTACAATTTTAAAATTTTATCAATTCCTAAAATAACTGTAAAAAGCTATGTAATTAGTGACAATAAAACTGAAAACTAGGAGGACAGATGCGATCCTCTTGGTACTCTTAATTGAGTTGGATGTAGGTGGATGAGATTTGTGGGTCCTATTCAGCATTCTTGCTTCGTTGTCTTCATCCTACCTTCTCTCAGATTAGTCCTTATTCATTAATCAGATTAATTTCATTCAAATATAGACCTCAAATTGTGACACATACATAAATACAACAAGGAGTTTTCTGGTCTTCCTACATTGGGAATAAGGCTTTACATTTCCTCTTAAGTACATACAAATATGAAAATCCCCTTTAGTGCCACAGCAAAGGTTTGTGATTTGTCAGTCAGGTTACTTGAATTCTGTCTATGTGATGTGAACTTCTAAAGCAGTGGTACTGAAAACCAGTCCATAACACTGAAAAAGTGCTGGTGTTGTGTTATAAAACTGCTTTCACTGCTAAACACTACATAACAATCTGTTAGTATCAACAAGATATTTATTTGTTTTTATCTGTAATTCAAAGTGCACACTTCAGCGGCCCCTTTAAGGCTTAAATATTCAGGTCAGCAACCTAAGAACCACTGGAAAACTTCCTAGCAACACCTCCTGTCACCATGGCAATGTGTTGCAGCAACACTGAATGGAGACCTGTTGCTACATAACAGGAAAGCATTTCTCTCTCTCTCTCTCTCTCTCTCTCTCTCTTTTTTTTTTTTTTTTTTTTTTTGGTAGACGCAAGTATTCTCTCGATAGCATAAAGATAATATGTAGATCCAACTAAAAACATATATATAGAGAGAGAGACTTCTGTTAGATGTAACAGAAAAAGTAGAAATAGTGTGTATAAGTGTGAAAGAAATGGAGAAAGTATAGAAAAGTTTTGCCCAAAGTCCCAGAACTTCAGAGGTCAAGGCTGCTTGAAGTCCTGTGAGCAAACAGCTCATGGTTTCTTTTTTTTCCTTTTTTTTTTTTTTTTTAATAGATTTTGTACATAGAACCCAAAAGAAAGAGTTGTTGAGCTTTAATTAAGTTCAGCCATGTGGCCAAGCCTGCTTACAGCATATGCTAATTTAAAGGCTTGGATTTTGTACAGACAGCTTCTTATTACAAGTGATGAGATTTTGCAGCTACTACAGAGATGTGGCAAATGTTCCTCCTGCCCAGAGAACATATATTTTCCTGAGTTTTGTACTGTACACTTATAAACATTTTAATAACTATGTTTTTACAGTGCCAACACCAGGTCTTTTTAATTTCTAAATGACAGCCTTAATTTTCAATTTGCTTATATCCCAGAATGAGGAGAAAAAAAAATGGAAGGGGGAATGGATATATTTCTTCTAGAAGTGCTAAGTAACAAAAAAAAAAAAAAAAAAAGACAATTTGATGTGAATACCAGCAGTCAGATGCTACATCTGGGTAACATCCACTGTACAAACAAAAGTATCTGCTGAACTCCACAAGTTATAAAACTGATTGTATTTGCATTTGAAGTTCATAGCGTAGCTATTGTGAATGTGTACTGGTAAAGGCCACTCAAAAGGAAAGAAAGGCAAATAAATCCTACCCATTCTACCTCCTTGCCAGAAGATTTATCTGAGAGACATTGTACAAGGGAGTTCATTTCTTCCTCACTTTCTTTTGTTTTGTCACATAAGCATGTATCATACACACTGAACATCATGCCAAGTATTCTGGACAGCAACATTTCTGTGAAAATTCTGCAATATTAAACAAACTCACTACAGTCGTATCCACCTCCTCTCCTCCTCTTAGTGTCGTCTTGGGATGTTCTATCTTACATTGTTCGTTTTGGAAATAATCTTGTTTTCTGGTTCACTGGAAAGTAACTAAGGCCTGATCCACCTTTAAACACAACATTTTAGATGCTACTAATCCTATGACATCCATATCAATATATATATTTTTATGACAGTCATATCTTACCTAGATACTCAACTTACTGATATCATAGTGAACGATGTATTAGATCTGCTTTCCCAGCACAAAGATGTATGCATACTGGGATTTCTACTAGCGAGACAGAGGCAGAAACGTCTACATCTCTAAAGATGGAAATTCATCAAGTCTGAGACTTAATACAATGGGGCAGCCAGAACAAATTACTTCTTCAAAAGACTCTGGAAGGAAGCTTTCCACAAGCCATAGCACGTAGGTACTCTAGGTACTAACCAAAATCAACATTTCCCCTGTCCAGGCAGAGCTCTTGGCTGTGTACTGCTGTCAGTAGTACCAGCCTTCACTGTTTACATGGCACCTCTTCCTCATATCAGAACCTTCTTTCACTGAGGTATTCTTCCTTCTCTGAAAGAAAAGCCTAGGAACTCCCTAACAAACTTTGATACAGGCAGGTCTGCTAACTTCCTCATCTTTTCTGTGGCTGACTTACAGTTCTACATTTCTTTCATCCCACATCATTAGATGACAAGGCTGCAATGACATCAATCTCTGACAGAGAGCCACCACAGCTATTAGAATAGTGTTTCTCTGTTTCATGAGGTGCAAGTCAACTAAGAAAAGTCAGAGGGCAGAAAAAGCAGAGTTTAACATAAAAACGTGCTGTCAAAGTGAAAAAGAGATATCAACAGATAATTCTCCAAGGTGTAGATGTGAATTCAGTTGGCCAGACTAATGTTTTAAACTAAACATCAAATTATTTGAATTTGAAGCATAATAAGAGTATGACCATTTCAAGAAGTAAGCCACAGGAAAAATATCCAAGTTCCCTACATTACTTTTTTCCTACAGAAGAATCCTCAGAAACTGGTAGTTCAATATATTTTTGATGGTCACAAATCTGTAGCTTTAATTCTCTGAAGAATACATATTTTATTTTTCTTCTCATTTCATAATGTCCTTGCTGCTTCTACTACCATTTACATAGATAAACATCGTAACTCCAGAAATATTCCTCACAGCCATGCAGCTGTACTTGTACAAACTGACATGGTATTTGCACATACCAACACAGGTAGTGACAGCAGAAGTGTTTTTACATGAAGTGAAAGGCTCAATTTTCCAGAAACTACCAAGTGAACAAGATCACTTTCCCTTGTTTCTAATGTTCTTGCACTGGATGTAGTGCAGATATCTTCCTTTTCATCTTTTTCTTGCATTGCTAAGTTGAATAATAAAATGCATAAATCTCACTCTGAACACAACTGTACCTAAGGTTTTCCAAAGATGACTTCAGTTCTGCCAACACTTTAGGAAAGGTGTATCTATCATGCTTTTGTGGTAGTCTGATCCACGCTGAGTCAGCAGGATGGCTCTTTTATCCATTACGTTCTTTCAAAAAGATGACTCACTCTATGGCAACTTGTGAATCTTCTGAGCTTGCAAAGGACCTGCAACCGACCGAAGTTCAAGTGTGCGTGCTACATGCCAAGCAAAATACACACCCTTTGCTCCATTCAGTAATCAGAGTGATTGTAATTAACAAGCTGAAAATTTATTTCCTAAATATGACTGAAGGAGGGCTGACGTAGACAAAATACAACACCATTAGTTTGCATAAGAGTATCCTACCTTTGACAGGCACAGCTTTCTGCTCCCATTAATGATTGCTTGAGTTGCAATATGCTTGGGTTGCGACATGCTTTTAGATCTAAGTTGTTTGTCACAGCATGAGTGGCATTAATTATTTCCACATATCTTGGCATCTCTTGTAGGCTTCTCCTGTCATTACAGAGCTCCCTCAGTTCCCCATTCTTCTGACATCTGGACTGGATCACTTCAGGTGATGCTGCATTTTAAGACACCAAAATGATAAGACTGAATGTTCACTAAGTGTTTTTTAACCAGTTTCACTTGCTACAACAATTTTCTTTTTGCTTCCACATTGAAGCTCAGTTCTCTGCAATCATACAGGTCAAATAATGTAGCCTTTGCCTATCACTGACCTACATGACAATTGCACGACAATTACAGCCTGAGAGAACCTTAAGATATAATTCCCTATTCAGATTCATAAGGATAAGTTTTGAGTAATGTCTGCTACTGCTAAAGGGCAATGTGGCTCTCCACGATCAAAAGGAAAGGAATGGAAAGAGAAACCCAACAGAGAGAACTTGTGCACAAATGACTGGAGAAAGGATAACGCTAGCAGTTATTTTTAAAAGTGCACACTATCTGGTGTTTGCATAATATACATGTATACACAGACAGCAGCAAAATCATAATTCAATTGTCACAGTCATTGACTGGGTAGCTAGTATAAGTTCAAGGAACTTTATAAAGTTGATGATGTAATCATCTTTGGTACAAGTGATAAAAAAACCCCTACTTAACCATTACAGCCTGTCAGTAAACAGCACTTCTATTGATCCATGGAATCAATGACACCTGAGTAGTTATGGTCTTCCAAGTCATTGATCTGCAAACCAAACGCTTTCAAAGTGGACTTTGACACAATTTACTGCTGGAAGTGCTGATTATCAACATAGGAGTTATTTGTTCTTTACATAGAAGGTGAGATTCTGATTTCATCTGAGTTACTCAGAGGCCTTAATTGTGCCATTAAGTTCTTTTAGAGTAGTTTGTTTCTGGTTTAAATCATCAGGGGCTTGATACGTGTCTTCTCTGCTCTGTTTTGCTGCATCTCACTCTGCTGGCAGATTTTTATCCTTTTTTCTTTCATTTGTAAACTAAGAATAGATATCTCATGATTTTTAAGGCCAAAAGGACTGTTGCCAAAAGGACTGTTAAACTCAGAGATTTGTTTGACTAAGCATATGTTACACATCAAATTATACAAATATAATTGTATTAAATGGATTCTAAAATCTATCAATAAGAATTGCTATATAAGAGTTATTGTAACTACAGAAAGATTCTGCTAAATCAAGAAAGGAGGAATTAAGTGAACTGAAAGTCTTGCTGATGTCATTCATCTTGCCTAGTATTGTATTTTAATTCCTCCGCAGATAAATGACTTTTTCAATACACATACATATAGAATTTGAGTCCTGACTGAGGTCTGTGGACAACACAGAAGAACTGCGTTTATCATAATTTGAAATATTATAAATTGAATAGTGGCAAGTAATTTTTCTGATATGCTCATCCTATGGAAAGGGAAATTTTCTCTGGAAAATCTGGGGAATTTTTTTTTGTCAAAGATTCACAGTGTGATCTCAGTATAACATCAGTAAATGTTTACATTCATAGTTTCTCTTCCTTACATTTTTAATGAAAAAGTCATCCCAGTTTTCCTCTGGCTGGTCTAAGTGTCAATTTGACGCCCCATTATATCAGCAATCCATGAAAACTGACCTGTTTCCCGTATCTGCTTCTGAGGTTTTCTCCTTTCTCATTATAAGGCAGATTATATATAAATATAAACCTAAAATTTAGTTGTTCTCTCTTATTTATTTCTTCTGAAGAATGTTGATGTAATAGTCACACTGTAATAAAGAGCTTAGAATTCTTGGTAATTTTTTGATTTAGCTAAGAGCCAGGATGTCTTAGTACTCTACCTAAGGTGATAATTTTTCTTTGTGCTACTTAAAATAAGCAATATTGTATCTAGTCAAGTCATAGTAATCTACCAAACTCAGATAGAATAAAATAACATCTAGAAATTAATTCTACTTTATAAATTTATGAATAATTATCATAGATTACAATACTATTGTTGTAGTTCGTGAAAAGAAAAAGAATTAAAAACAAGAAAAGCTGTTGAAATATATTAATAAAAGACAATAATCTTAAACCAGTCCTTAGAACTTCTTAAATTATCTCAAATTGAGACCAGTGAAAGAGGATCTAAGAAACTCGACAAAGCAGCTCAGGCAGTCAAAGCTAAGTGGGATACTTCGTAAATGATTCAGTAGCTCTGATTCTGCCTTTCAGTCCTGATCTCTCACTGCCTGTGCCTTCAAGGTCTGGATGACATGCGTCGTCAGTTCATTTTTTACCACCTGGATGGTGGGGAAGAAATTTTGTATATAATTCATCGAAAGCAAACAGCCTCAAACAACTGAACAGACTTGGTCATTATTTATGTACATGGTCCAAGATATTTTATAGTGCCATTGTTTTCAACGGAACTAAGCTAATTTGCATTAATTGAGGGTTTGATCTAACATGCTTTTTAAAATCTAGCAAAGTTAAGACTTGCCAGCTCCAGATTACTTCCCTGAAAACTATAGTAGAAAGGAGAATACATATCTTTCTTGTCTGTGAAATTGCATTGTCAAAAAAATCTGTGTACAATGCTAATGATATCACAATCCTTATGCTTTCATAAAATAGAATCATAGAATAAACCACCTTGTTCCAAATCACTACCAAAGACTAGTTGCCACCCACTAGATCAGGCTGCCCAGGGCACTACCCAACCTGGCCTTGAATGCCTCGTGGTATGAGGCATCCATGGCTTCTCTGAACAACATGTTCCAGTGCTTCATCTCCTTCTCCAGTGCCTCATCTCAGCTCCTAGCTGCTAACATAAATCTCTGTTCTCCCTTGTCCTATTAGTATAAGACGTTGTAAACATTTGGTCTATATCTTCTTTATAAATGTCCTTCAGGTACCAGAAATATCACAATGAGATCTCCCTAGATCCACCACCTTCTCAGGGCTGAACAAGCCTATCTGCCTCAACCTTTCTTCGAAGGAGAGGCACTCCTACAGAACCCATGTAGAAACGAGGTAAGCAACATCGGTTCCTTTTCCTTTGTCTATAATATAAAAGATGATTATAGTACATAATCATAGAAGGCCACCAGCTTGGTCCTTGGTGAAGCTGTGCTGGCTGTCTCGGATCACCTGCTCATCTCACATGTTCCTTAACATTTCCTCTAGCAGGACCTCCTCTATGGTTTTCCCAGGCAAATACATGAGTCTCATCAACTTGTTCTTCCTTTCTCCCTTTCTTGAAAGTGAGAGTGATGTTTCCCTTTTTCCACTCACCAAGGACTTCACTTGGCAGCCATGACTTTTTGAATATGATAGAGAGTGTCTTGGGAACCACATCAGTCAATTCCTTCAGAACCTTGAAATGCACGTCACTGGGCTCCCATAGACTTCATACACCTTCAGTCTCATGAGGTGGTCTTGATTTTGCTCTGCTCTTATAGTCAATTTTGCTCTCCTGATCCACATCTAGAAGTTCAGGGATGTGAGAGGCGTGGGAAGCCTGACTGCCAGTGAAGACTGAGACAAAGAACTTGTACCTCAGCCTTCTCTACATGTCTTGAAGCCAGTTCTCCCTTTTCATTTGTCAGAAGTGGTACACTCTCCTTTGCCTGTCCCCTGTGGCCAATGCATCTGTAGAATCCCTTTTTGTTATTTGTCACATTCTTTAGCAACTTTAGATCCATCTGTGATTTGGCTTTCCCAGTCCCATCTCTGCATGTCTGGACACACCTCCCTTCTTCCATTGCTTGTATATTTATTTCATGTCTCTTAATTTCACCAGCAGGTTCTTGCTCAGCCCAGCTGGCTTCCTGACTCCTCTGCTTGAAGAGTCCCCAGGAGTTTGTCTTCCTTGTACACCCCCTTTGGGTGCCCTCCAATAACTCAATCTATGCTAGTTATATGAGAGAGAATACAGGAATCTGGGGGTCTGGGACAGGGGGAGCCAAGGGGACAGACAGGAGCCCATGAGTTTGGTTGGCCCAAGAGATGTTGCTGCTTGTCAGCCCTCAAGGATACCCTTTGGGAGGTCTCTCCCTAGCATGAGGCAAGCCCAGGTCCTTGGCACCTCTTTCTTTGCAGGAAATAGCAGGAAAATAAACTCCTTCAAAAATGTCTTTAAAAGCAACTCCTTGGCTGGCACTGTTCTTGAAGAATATATTCTGGCTCAGATGCTACAGAAAATCAGGATGAAGTTAACTCTATTACGATGGCCAACAGGAGCCAGCTGCATTAGGCAGGGCCACTGAAGGCATCAGAACACCATACCTGCCCAGTCTTCCTGGGTGATATTGACAATGTGTCATGCTTTTTTACAACAGCAGTTGTACTTTTTTACTTCCTTCAGCCCAAAACCATGGCTTTGCCTGGCAGCAGGAGGGGACTAACTGTCCCCTCAGGGGTCAAGAGGTCCCAAACACCACTACCGGGGAATGAGGAAATGCCGTTGATCTACAGGACTTGTCTTGATCCCTGTCAGGAAAGCAAATATCCAAACCCTGAACATCCCAGGATTTCAGCAGCAATCCAAAAGCAAGCTACTATTCAAGCAAACTAACATTTTTTTCAGGGGTTTAAGATGTGGAGAGGTTAGGTTTCAAAAGCAGCACCTCTCAGAAAATGTTTTGCACTTGGAGGGATCTGTCTATTTTGATGCTGAATATGAAAGGCACTGAGATGTTGAGAAGTGTCATTTAAAATCTCTTTGTTGGAGACAGACTTTCAAAGGAAAAGCAAGTAGTTGCAATTAACTTACACCTCCTTGGGCAGAACAAACATCAGCAGTTCACTAGAGAGCATGCTGGTCTAGAAGCTGTTGTGGTTTAATCCAGGAGACAGCTTAGCACTATATACACATTTACTTATTTCCACCACCAGCAGGATAGGGGAGAGAATCAGGGAAGGAAAAGTAAAACCCACAAGTTGACACAGAGACAGTTCAAAGGGACAGAAAATGAAGGGAAAAAAAATAATACTAACAATAATAACAGAATATACAAAACAAGTGGTGTACTATGCAATTCCTCATCACATCTTGAGTGATGCAGCCTATCACCAAGCAGAAGCAACCCTCCTGCCAATTCCTTAAGCTTTACCACTCAGCATGATGCCATATGGTATAGAACATCCCTTTGGCCAGTTTGGGTCAGCTGACCTGGTTCTGTCTCCTCACAGGTCCTTGTGCAGCCCCAGCCCCTCACTGTCAGGGCAGAGTGGGAAGCTGAAAAATTCTTGGATCTGCACGAGCAACATTCAGCAGCAGCTAAAAAACCATGGGATGATAAGCAATATTCTCATTGTAAATCTTAAACAGCACCATACCCAGCTACTAAGAAGAATATTAATTCTATCATATTCTTTTTTTTTCTTTTTTTTTCTTTGTATTACCGAAGCTTTGCCCATTGCTCTTTTCAGAGCTCTTTCTCTCCTTCAAAATTCAGTGACTTCTACTGCCTCAAGTACTTGGGAATGTTTCACTTTCTATGCTTCATGTTTCAATTCCCACAAGGATTCTTCCGTCTATCTCAAAATACACCATAAATCTTCTCACTTCTTTTCCCCAGAGAGATGGGAAAAAAAAGCCATTTATACTCTTCTGGTTTGCTATTGCAAAATGGCAATAGCTTCTAGGTGAGAAGAAACTGCCATTTCCATGCAAACCTGATGCTTCAGAAAAATTGTTGTTGTTCTTAGTTACATAACACGTGGTTGGAAGATTTTGAGTTTGTTTGCCCTACATAATGCTCAATTATGCGTAAAGCTTGCTGCACCACCTGTGTAAATGAAGGGTAGATGCAATCACAAAGATAAACCTACATATTGTGGTGCATCTTTGAAGCTCTGCAGTTTCTGTTATACTGTTCTTCTCTTCATTCTGGTATACCTCTTTGTTTCAAGCCTGCAGGAAACATAACACTTAACCTCATGAAAGAATTCTGTATGGCACCTCCTGTTTGGAGGTGAAAAGCTATAGTGACTCTCCAGTTTCAGGCCTTAGGCCAGTTTCCCTAGGGCAGCACTCCTTCCATCTGCAGCCTTCAGAACATGCTAATGTCTGAATCTCATGTTCCTTTCAATATGCCCATCCATAACTCAATTCATTTTTGCTCCATTTCCAGTAAAAATGCATATACAGATCCAGTAAATATATTAACACAATATATGAAACACGTTATACCATAAAAATCACAGAAATCACATATTAGAATATATTTTACATGTTAAAGAGAAAAGGAGAAGAGGGAAGCAGCAGAGAGTAGAAGGCAAGAGGAAAAGGAGGAGAAAACTTTTGATTAAAAATGAAACAATGGAAAAAAAAGCAGCAATGTTTACAATTATAATATTCTTTCATTAACTTGTAATCTAGTGTTTTCTCATATGAAGTAGTTTTACTTAATGCTGTGAAATCTTTCAGACATTTTTTGTCCTGATTTGCAGTATCTGGATATGTTTCCACACATAATGCTTATAGTTTTCCTTGCTGGATTTGACACGATACAAATTCCACCTGTTGTACACTAGGAGCAACTTCTCAATTTTCTTCCAGAGCTCTCACTTCATTCCCAACATTCACACTGCAGAAATCTTACTCTGAGGCTGGCAAGGTAAGATTCTCCAAAGACTCTCTCCCTCTTCTAGTTGCTCTCTTTGTAACAGTGGAACCTGCAAAGTAAAAATAAATATAATGATTAAGTGAAAGTGCAGGGAATCAAATATGCACACTGCTTTGTGCTGCATCAGTTCTTTCAGGATTGTACCATTGATCAAATTGCTACTGTATAGATATTTATATTTTTCTCCAAAATTTGAATGCACGGGCTGCATAGACTGTTCTTCTGAAAACTAGCCTCTAGTCTCAAGTTTCAAAATTCAGTTTATCAGATTTCTGCAACAGAATGTGGTACTTACTGCCAGGAGTGTCATTCTTCAGGTATTTTTACTCTCAAGAATTTTTAGTTTCCAATTTTCCACCAGGCCTTTTAAAATAAATGAGTTAAAATATGAAAACTACTTTCATTATTAGGACTCATAAAAACTAGCAGATTGAAATAACTGTTCTCCATAACGTATTTTAATTACATAGAGTAATTAAGTTTGATAGATGCATTCAACTATGTAAAGATCTGTTCAGACTTCAATCAGATCACAAAATCATCATCATGCTAGTGAAGAACGTAGAATTGTAGTTACAAATAATTTGAGTCCTTCATATATCATTGATTCATTATTAGCATAGATCCAACATTAAGATAGACCCAAGATAACATGGGGAGTTAATCTGTGAAATATAGTCTAAGTGTGGTGAAGATCTGCATCATTCCACTGGAAAGAGGGGGAATGAAAAGCAGCATCTGAAAAAAGGCTGCAATTCTACCTGGCATTCCCATAGGCCACCCCAGGTAGGACAGACTCCTGAACCATTCCTTCATCTGCTTGTGTGTAAAAAAGAATCTACCTTCAAGCAAGTACCTGAAGATCTGATTCCTTAAGAAAGGTTCTTTGCCTTCATTACAACAGGATGGAAGGGAAGGAAGGGAAGGAAGGGAAGGAAGGGAGGAAGGAAAGGAAGGGAGGAAGGGAAGGAAGGGAGGAAGGGAGGAATGGAGGAAGGGAGGAAGGGCGGAAGGGAGGAAGGAAGGGAGGAAGGGAGGAAGGAAGGAAGGAAGGAAGGAAGGAAGGAAGGAAGGAAGGAAGGAAGGAAGGAAGGAAGGAAGGAAGGAAGGAAGGAAGGAAGGAAGGAAGGAAGGAAGGAAGGAAGGAAGGAAGGAAGGAAGGAAGGAAGGAAGGAAGGAAGGAAGGAAGGAAGGAAGGAAGGAAGGAAGGAAGGAAAAGAGAAAGAATCTAGTCATTTCTTTGCTCTCAAAAAATTATTAACTAAGTCAACTTTTAACAGAAAACCAATTATGCCTCTGAAGTAGGATAGCAAATAAAATACCAGTTTTTTACAAAATAAATCCTACTTTATTTCCTAAAATCATTTTGTTTTTTCTGTGATAAGATTATGTACTTATTACCCGCTAAAAAGCAAGTCATCTCAAACTTGGGAGAAGCTTGTAGCTCTACAAAGGGAGGACAGAGAACTGTGTGATATTTGTACACTAGCACTATAATGCTTGTGATTTTAAAAAGCATGTTAGATCAAACCCTCAATTAATGCAAATTAGCTTAGTTCCGTTGAAAACCTTGGCTGTGAAAAATAAAAAACAGAAGTTGAGATCCTATGTGCAGAAACAATATATTATTTCTGTAGTTTCTCTTTGAATGAATGCGATGTTGTTTTTCTCAGCATCACTATGAAAATCTGCTGGATACACTTAATATATTCAAAAGACAAAAGTATTTTCCCAACCTCTTGCCATGGTACCCCAAGGAGAGGTGTCAGGCATCAGAAGTAGAACATTAGCATTTTCTAATAAATGGTTAAAAAAAAAATTAAAAAAAGGAGGAAAAGGAAGTTGACACTTCTGAAGTGCAAACATGAGAAAAGGGATAGGTGACATACACAAACACTACCATTGCAGAAAAAAAAAAAAAAAATTGCAGGCACAAGTATTTGCAAATACTTTATATAACTTTATAATTCAGAATACAGCTTCTGTGTTCTTTCACTGAATTTTCTTCACTACAGTGTAGATCCCCATTTAACTAAGCAGAGAACAGTACTTTCAACTTTGTAAAACAAACAAGGGAGATTACCGATGGCAGCAGCTGTTGCTGGCTACCATGTAGCTCAGTAGATTCAGACATAGCTCTGTATAAAATGTTTATCATTGTTAAGATCTTGTAAATAAAGCCAAAACAATGCTGGAAGGTTGATTTCTTAAAACCCTCCAAACAAGACCTTGACAATGAAAATGACCTTCCTGTTTGTGGGGAGTGGCTCACTGTTGTAAACATACTCTAGCTGTAATACTAATAGCATATGTCTAACACAGGAGCCTGCAAGTCAGACGGGCTTCCTGGATCTTTCACAAGAGGTGGGGTGTGTCTGTTCAGAAGAGTGCAAAATTAAATTTGAGTGAATAATTAACAGCACACTTTCAGAACAGAGAATCGTTTTTTCCAGTGATACAGCAGTTTTCCAAGTCTTACCATCCAAAGGGATGAGAATCCATTAGAGAAATCAGACTAATATACCCAAGCTATTCACTGTTACAAAAACTCTCTGATTTGACTGTTTAGATCAGATGGAAATAAAGGTGTTAGTAACTGTCGCATAGCTTCACAGTTTCCTGGGAACCGTAAAATGTGAATACTCCTTTGGGTAGAATTCCATAATCAGAAGCAATTTCATTTCAATAACCTCAGTACATTTCTCTGCTTCCACATGCTTGGGAAATTTTCTATTGAGCATCTATCTACAGTTTCTCTCTTAAGGTCTTGAGATAGGTTTTCCTTTAAGATTTTCAATTTTTTTGCTCTGAAAAATTGGAGGCCCTGAGGTTTTTTTCTCAGTAAGTTCCCTGCATTCACTAGAGCTAGTTGAAAACATGCCTCTGAAGTTCATGTTTGTGCTTGCTTTTCACATTTAACAGTCTATTCTGTAATGGCATAATTATTTTCTGAAATGTAAGTGGTACTTTACACAAATGTACTGGGACTTCCATTGACCGTAGATCTGAGAAACTGCTTTAAAACTTAACAACTGACAGTTTTCCTGCTTCAGCCTTTTTTTTTTTTTTTTTCCATTTTACTCAGTGTTCTAAAAATACAAAACACTAGATGATGTTACAAAAATTCTTCAGCTTTCTGTGTGATTACAATGATTAATAGTATAGGAGATAAACCTGAGTTTCTGCTGCAAGAAAGTGGTGGTGGTAGATTGATGGTTGGACCGATGGTTGGACTAGATGATCTTAGAGGTTTTTTCCACTCTTAATGATTCTATGATTAATTACAGAACAGATTCAGAAAAAAAAAAAAATCTACTGTTCATTTTTAGAACAGCAGTGTTTATCTCATTCACAAGGGGACAGCAGCAGTGAATTAGGAGTGGAGGACAGCATTATTATGTCAATGTTAACTTTTACCAGCTCAAATCAGCTAACTCAGATCAGTCAGTTTATTTCTGAAGTCGTAAATCACCCTTTGATGAAACTTTGTACATCTATAAAGATTCTACAAAGCATTCTGGTTTTCACCAATGCAGAGGAGAAACAGAGATTGGAGGCAGCCTCCACTGCAGCAGCCAGGGTTGAGATCATGATCTCGAGGAACATGGGCCTGGCAGAGTGGAGCTGTTAAGGAATAATTAAGGAATTGTTGTGTCTTCCTCCTTTCTCTCTCAGTGGAAGTGATTTCAGCTCATCCTTTTAGTTCAGCTGAAAACCACTAACATAAGATAAAGCCTTGTGTGAGAACTCTTCTGTGAGATGCCACACTCACTATTCTTTCCTGCATATTTAGAGCTTAGATATAAATACTTACATTCCTTAGCTGGAATTGGCTTAGAATGGTGTGTGCTAATCTCCTTTGACTGATCTGATGGGGCTACAGTTAGCTGCTTCATGAGATGATTGCCAGCATCCTGTTCCCTGGAAAGGATTGCATTTGGGATGCTGTAAACAATCTGTGTAAAAATGTATTATATCTCGGCTCTTGGCAGACCAGACTTGCTCTAGACTATCCACTCTCTGATGGTGAAGAAGATGATGCTTCTGCAGAGGACTGCGAAGGTTTGGCAATAAGGATCCTTCACCTGTGTTCCAGATTTCTTGGTATCAGTAGTACTGTTTACAGTCTGTCTTAAAAGCACAAGATTTGGGACTGTCAGAAATTCAAAGTTCAGCTCCTTCCTGAATATGTTATGTAACTTTTTGTAGAATTGGCAGATAAAC
Source organism: Gallus gallus (assembly GCF_016699485.2). Classification (NCBI taxonomy): domain Eukaryota; kingdom Metazoa; phylum Chordata; class Aves; order Galliformes; family Phasianidae; genus Gallus; species Gallus gallus. The sequence continues at coordinate 11,828,293 of NC_052572.1, forward strand.
TGTGCTCTTGTCTTCTTGGTAGACATGATGCAGCTTTGACATTCTTGAACTTGATATTTGTCTGTTTATGTGAAGATGTCCAGCTTCAAAACTGTATCTTCAAATTGTTGTCAGGGAGTTACAGCTACTGAGATACCTCCTTCCACTGCACTGCCAGCTCCTGCTGCGATAGTACAAGTGTCAGAAGACGTCATATTGGCTAGAACTTCATATTGTCTTATCTGAAACTAAACGTAGTGCCCTTCTGACAAAAGAGGTTGAGGCCAGATAAAAGAAATGAAATGTCTTGCATACTAGGTCTTCTCTGAAAGTAACACCTCCTATTTTATTATTTTGTCCCACTATATCCAAGTCAGTTGTTGGTGGTATGGCAGTAGAGGCTGAACCTTCCCACCAACATTCCATTGCATTTTGTTGTCCTATGACAGATGGCAGCAGAAACACAGTCTGACAGAATGGAATCTGATATTTGGTGTGGATGAAGCAAAGTTGTGTCACTGAATTCCTCCATGCCGAAAAAAATGGCACCCATTGACATTCATTGATACTTGGGAAGATTTATGGAGATCAGACAGTGGATGTGAGCACAGTGGGGTGGTGGTGATGTATTTCAGCAGTAGCAAGAGTGACATGAAAGACAAGCCACATTCCAGATGGCCATGCACAGGTATCACACCACAAAATGAAGAGCACCTTGTTCAGTCAGTCCACACAAATTAGCAGATTACAACCAGGGGAACTCTGTGAGGAGCTGAATATAGACTTCAGTGTATCAGAAACAAAGGTGACAACATTGCAATACCACAAAGTTTGTGCCAGGTGGTCCCACCAGCTGCTCAGACAGGAACAGAAGGAACACAGCATGCAAGTTTTCAGGATATACTGAATGAATAGAAGCCCGAGGGTGACAGTTTCCTGGACCTCATAATGACTGGTGAGAATATGTGGTGTCACCACTACAAGTCACTGTCAAAACAGCAGTCCATTGAGTAGCAGCATGTGAATTCCCCAACAGAGAAGTTCAAGACACAGCACTCAGTGGGTAAAGTGATATGAACTGTATCCTGGGCTAGGAAAAGAGTATCCTTCTAAATGCCCTGCAGTCCAGATAAGCTACTAACTGACTACCACACTGCAATACTGACTAAGTTGAAAGTGCAAACTTCCAGAGCCAGGCCAGGGAATAAGACTACCTTTCTTTTGCAACATGATCACACGCAGCTCCATACCAGTTTGAAGACAGTGGAGTATGTTGCCAGTCTTGGTTAGACATTCCTACCACCGCTCCTGTATACTCTGGATTTGGTGCCTTCCAACTTTCATTTGTATGCACCAATAAAAATAGATGGCATGAACAACATTTCTGTCATAGCAGATCTGAGAAAGTGGCTCACCTCCATCAGTGCAGAATTTTAGGAGTGATGCATGCAGGCTCTTCTTCATGGCTGACAAAAATTCATAGGTAATGGTAGTGACTATACTGAAAAATAGTGTTTGGTAGCTGAGAATTTGCTCTATCAAATAGTGTTATTGTGTCTTTGTATCTGTTGTAGTTTCCAAGGAAATAAATAAGAAGACATTAATTTCAGTGTGACCTAGGTCTGTTGTAGTTTCCAAGGAAATAAATAAGAAGACATTAATTTCAGTGTGACCTAGGTCTGTTGTAGTTTCCAAGGAAATAAATAAGAAGACATTAATTTCAGTGTGACCTAGGTATATTACATGCAGGGTAGTGCAACATGTTTAAGAGTAACAATAAACAGTAAAGAATATAATTACCCATCAGATTTTTTCATTTATCTCTTAATTTTTGTGAGCTGGTCCCAAATACAGAAAAATCAGTCACCCATGGGAAAATACCTATCCATGTAAACCATCTAAGAATGCCAAAAAGAGCTTCTTGTGTTCACTCTGTAAGCTGTTTTTGCTGAGAGAATAGTCTGTATCCTCTAAGCATTTTTATAAGCTCTCAAGTAACTTTTTAAATGTAGATTGCCCTTTTACATTTTGACTTCTGAACAATGAAAAAATTATTGGCCTTTTGATACCATAGGAATCCACTAAATGGATGATTCTATGAAAGCAGATTGTCATTATTTTATGAGCTTCTTCTCCCACAACATAAATGTCATTTTTTAAAAGAAACAGTGGCATAATATAAAGTATATTTTAATCATACCATCTAATTACTAGGAAGAGTAAATCACTTAAAAATCACATGCAGAGTGTCTTTACTACTGTATAACAAAAAAAAAGTAATTAGCAATAAAATAGGATAGTGCCAGTTTGACAGATTAATGGAGTGCATGGTACTTCTGGAATGCATTTCCCATTGGAATGCATGACAAAGGCAGAATCTTCCACAGTTGTTACAGGGAAATTCAAAGATAATTTGGTTAGTTATTTAAATTTGTCATATAATATCTTTGAAACTGACTTTGTCCGAAATTCAGATTTATTCTTTGAAAGATTTCTTTTGTGCTTATACATGTCTCAGAGATGCCTGAGTGCACTGAGTCATGCTCAGTTCTACCAATTTGCAACAAGGACTGCTTTAAGAAGAACAAAGATCCAGCACTGAAAACAGATAGGTACATCTGAGGGACATTTACAGAAAAATGAGAACTTTACAAGCATTAAGGAAATGGCGATGTTCTTTAAAAAGTTTCATTTGAAATTCAATATTCATATATATTCTCTGATACAGTTACCAAACTCTTCTTCCAGAGAAGACAGGTTGCTCACTATCGTTTTTACTACTAGAAATCTGCCAGGAAAAATCATTTCTTCAATAGCTGAAAATCTTCTAATTTTCTTTTATTTTCATGTAATTTTCTTTAAATACGGAATACAAGTCTTGCTTAGAGTGGCCCAGATTTGGGCTTGTAAGTGCCCTATATTTTTATACTATTTAGTCTCTGTTGCTGTAGAGTATGTTTTATCTGACCCATGGCGGTCTAACTTCTGTCTTTGTTATGGGTGTAATACATAATTAGCTTATAAACAACTATTACAGCCCTCTTCTTTTATCATCTGAATCTTAAAATGCTTCCAGGCATTTCTGCTGTCAAACTTTGTAAGCAAGCGTTCCTACCAGCACTCTCATACTTTTTTGAAAGATTATCATGCATGGAAATAGTAAGCAAGATTTAAAAAAAAAAAAAAAAAAAAAAAAAAAAAAAAAAAAAACAATAGCATTCTTAATTTAAGAACTTTAGCCTTTAGAAGCCTATTTGCCTCAAACAATAGTTTTCAGTCCCCACATCCCCACATACCATGGTTGTAATTTAGTTATTTCAGTCTGAACTTTATATTGTATTTCAAACACTCTATTGATATAGTCTCATTTCTGATGTTTAAGATTACTTTTTTTTTTTTTTTTAATAAAAAATCAAGATTCTGGAAAAAAAAAAAAGCAACAAAAAAGGAAAGGATTCTCATTTCTCCTACAGCCTTATTTCAGTGAGCCATCGCACTTATTAAAGACACTGGGGAGTAGTACAGATTTCTAGCCAGATGTTATGTACCAAATATGCCTTCCTGGAACCTTTCAAAGAATTAAGGAAGTTCTGTGAGAAAGCTAAGAGGAAATTAATTTAGAAATTATTGAATAAAGATTCTACAGACATCTTCAACTTTAATTCTCTACTCAGAGGATCCCAGAGACTTCATCATGAAGGCCCCATGTATTTGAGACTCATAGTCTGGGATGTCCCACATCATCCAAATATCACTGTGTGTACAGATACATTTTCTCTTGATCTTTGAAACCAAGCATGATTTACAAATATTGTGTAAATATTTTTCTCCAAGGCTAATATTTATGTCCATATCTTGCAGATGTGACTAAAAAACTTGTTTTCTTAGAGAAAAATATTTATTTTTAGTCACAGGGAAGGAGAGACTCCTATTTAAAAAAATTAAAAAGATTCCTCCTTTTGTATGCTAGTAATTTTCCTACAATATGGCTTAAAGATACAACCAGAGACATTTTTATGGAGGTAATAAAGATCTGGTAAAATTTCAGCATTAATTCTCAAGAGACTGAATGCATATATATGCATTTATATATTGAGTGCTCTATGCATGTATATATTGGATAGCAATTAGTAACAGTTTATAAGAGATCTTTATGTTGAATCTTCAAAGGAAGTGATGACAGTTCGGTCCTGTGGTGCTTGCCAAACACTGTTTGCATGTGTAACACTATTTCTTCACACCACAATACACCTCTCACATTTCCAGTGCAAACCACAGGCTCTTATTCACCACTTTGAAAACAAAATGACGCACAATGTCGTTACAAAGCTCCATTCTGACTTCTGACTGGGACAACCATGTATCAATTGTCAGCACTGCTCAGCTGGAACATTATCACAAGTCATGCAGCAGTGAATGACACGTGCAAACACTGTTTGCAGTAGTAGTTGCAAGAAAGGGGAGAAATAGTAACAAGAAAAGAAAAAGATAATAAACACCATGTCAGATCTGAAGGTGAGAAGAATGAGGGACAGAAAGTGAAAACAACAGTTTCAAAATGCTACACATACAGAAAGTGTGCTTCAGCAGAAGTCTATGGTCCTCTCAACTATTTTGCTTTGCTGATTTGCAGGAAACAAGTTGGAACATTTCTGTAGCTGTTAAATGAAATGCCTGCATTGAATCCTGTGTTACAACTGCTTCAGTAATGGCTATATTTAGCACATAGTAAATACAAATGGCAAGAGTCTTAAAAATATGAGGTGAAAGTTTCTTACAGACTGTTTTTCATTTGCTTCTCCAAATATTAGACATTCCAGCATGTAAGATAATCAGATTTTTGTTGTAATTCTTGGTTGGATGGAGGCAAAACACAATCATATTTCAGTGACTATTTATTCCTATAATCCTTGTGATTAACTCCTCCTAAATACCTATGTATCTCAGAAATAAATGTAAAGGTTCATGAGCTTTAAGAGTTTGCCCCTCTTCAGTGTGCTAAATGGTCCCTCTCCTAAGTGTAGGCTATTATGCACCCCAGCAGATCCTACAGAAACAAAAAAGCAAACCAATTTAAGCAAGCAAAGCATGTAAGTTCATCACTGATGTTATCATTCCGAGGGTAGATCACCAAAATTACACAGTGAAGATCAAGGTGGATATTTTTAGAATAAGGGGAGGTGAGATCAGCATAATTTGCACCACATACATAATTTTGTAGCCTATTTTTCACTGCTGGCATAAGCTTTCTGCTGTTTGTGAAGCATTTAGCATTAGTCTCCTTATGAATGAAGGTAAAAGACATTACTCAGCTGATGTCTGTGGAGGAGTGGAATGAAGCATGGATATTCTGCATTCACAGAAGACAGCTAAAAAGATACTGTATTATCGTTCATCATCAAATCAGTACAATTTAGCTTAGAACTATAACTGGTAAGGATGCTAATTAAATGAAGAGGAGAATATGGAAAAGATAAGAGATATAATATAAAAGATAATAAAAGAATCTCATTTTGAAACAGTGCTTGCATAAAAAAAAGCATGTTGCATAGCAGTTATACTCCCTTGTATTGATATTGAAAAGCTATGGCATTTTTTCATAACTAAGACATGGTTACACTTCTGTTACTTTGTTTAAGTACTAATTTTAACCTGCAATGATATTTTCCATCCACCTGGAAATCACAAGATTTACACTGAATACAAAGTAGGCTCCTCTTTCAAACACTGAACAAGAGTCATCATACTTCTTCAATGCAGAGCACCAGAGTGAGGTACCGCCAACCTATTTTTGTTTGTCCGTTTGTTTGTTTCACATTTCTTTGACCTTACATCACATATAACTTCTTGTTGGGCCATTATACTGCTCACAGGTTTCATTTATTTCTGAACACACATCTTCATTTCCATAGTACCTTTCAGGCCAAATTCACTTCAAATCACTTTAAAAAATACAGTCATCAAAACAGAAATATGTTTCCAACACCATAATTCAGTGTTTAAAACAGTTGTTCTTTGTTTTTGTATATATTGGTAGAATTTCTATTCTAAAAGTGATGAAGTGATGGAAGTGACTACATTTTATGGTGAAAATTAATTGATCTTGCATGAAGTTTGAAATTTTGCCTCTCTGTGGAAAACAAAGAATTGAAGAGCTGAAGTAATTTCTTTCTCTCAGTTCATCAACTTGAAAACTTGTTTTCAACAGTGACTACCTGTAACAAGCTTTTTATTTTTGACTATTCAGAATTATTCCATGAATGAACAGGTAAATGCTGAAATAATGTATTCAAAGAAGACATAACTTTAGTTACATATTGGTAAATGAATTTTAACAGCATTAGAGAAAAAAAAAAATAAATACCACACTTCTGTTTCAAGTATTCCTAAAGTAGTTTTCCTTTTCCTTGGAAGAGACTACAATCTTTCATAAACTGCTATGACAGCTGGCTACATCCAATAACAATAATGGAGAAAAAACATGTAAAGATGTTTGTGTTCCTTTGAATAAACATGAGAAACTTCCAAGTCAAGTTCATCTTAATCATATTAGTTCACAGTTTTTTCCTTTTAGTTTTCCAGATATTGTAGTTTATAAAATGGACTAACAATGACATGTGACAGTAAAAAAATAACTTCATAGTTCTGAGAGTTCTAACAAACAAGAAGCCCAGTGCCATGAAGGATGAGGTAAGTGCTATCTATGTTAGAAGTAGTACAGGACCATAGCAGTTAATTCATACAGTGAAATGGTCAGTGCTGAGGAGCAATGCTCTTTCTGCCTTTGTTGCAAACCTTGGTGAACCAAATGACCATCAGTGGTTAGAGTACATTAGGTGCACTGGTGTTCACATACTAGTTTGGTTTCATCTGAAACAAAGCCCCAGAGTAGCAACAAAGTAACAGTTAAAAAACAAAGAATCATGCATAATGAAGAAACTATTGCTAGAACTGAGCACAGCATAGCTTTTAGTTTCTGTTGTGAGTGAAGATCTGGAAAAGAATGGTGAGAACAATGACTTTTTGTTGTTTTCATTTTTTCCTCTGGTTTTTGAGTTGTTTTTTGTTTGCTTGTTTTTGTTTTTTTGTTTTTTTTCCCACTGCTTTTTTTCCCAGTCCCTGGACCAAGCGCAGAGAAAGCATAATATATGCTGCCTGAAGGACCTGCTACTTACTGGGCAGTACAGATTGTGATTGTTGCTGGGCTGAAGACTGAAATCAGCTTTCCCATACATTTGTAATCCAGTGCAGGTATTAGCAATAAAGCCTCTGGATGACTAACAGTGATATTTTTACTGTAATAAGTAAAACCTAACAAAATACAATATGCATATACAATCCACTTCTTTTTCCTTTGGAAAATGCAACAGAAGTGGGTTGTTAAATAATCCTCTAGAAAACATTTCCTTCTGCACTTCTTCAAGATACATCCCCTAAGATTGTTATTAGTGAAATATAAAATAAATTAAATATAGGCACTTAGTCATTTTGTTTCAACTAGTCACTATAACAAAAACAACAAAAAATCCTGTAGTAAATGCAGAACTATACAAAAATCATATTTGTCTAAATTTCCTTTCAAGGTTACCCATCTTTAGAAAAAATTAAACAGTAGAAATAAAAATCATGTACTTGGAAAAGGTGAGTTTTCATTCTAGAGATGATTCCAGTACTCATAGTCTGAATATTACAAACATACAAAGGATATGTTATATGACATAAGAGCAAAACTGTAATTTGTACTATATTGGAATAATAGCTGCTCATGAGAGACATGGTACCTTGCCAGAGCCTATCTCTACTTCTTTTTAAGTGCATAGGAAATTCTAACTGACAATATTGGATTTTAAGTCAGGCCTTTTCATCTCTGAATGATTCATCAAGGAAACACATTAAATAAACTAAGAAAAACTATACCACAACCATAATGTGTAGTAACTGACACAGAGAAGATGCTTCAATGCTTTATTTTAAATAGAATTGAAAAGAAAGGAAGAACAGAAGGAAGGGAGAGATGGAGGCAAGGAGGCAGGAAGGAAGAGAGAAAGAAAGAAAGACTTAATAGCCCCAGTCTCCAGCCCCTGATTAACTTGGGTAATTCTAGCCTTGTTTGTTAATATCTTTAAACAACCATGGCTAGGACACCATCCTTACAACATCTGAAATGCACTTTATGAATACTAAAGACAAAATAATGATAAAGTAGACAGTATCAAAAGCAAATCAATTAATCAAAGGTAATTTTCAATAACAAATTCCTTATCATTCTCAACTCAAGAACTTCTATCACCTCTGGGTTGCTGTAGCCTGGGGTGGGCATGTAAAGAGAAAATAATTTTTGTTTTTCACTAATGTGTATGGTGTTAATGGCCAAAGAGCTTCTGAACTGCAACTCTACACTTCAAACAGTTTGATATTTTAAATGTAGTACCACCAGCAAGACTAGTCTCAGGACAGCTACTTCAGTGGCTAGGGATTAGATTTCTGAGTAATGCTTTGCAGCTGTTGCTTAATGGAGATTCATTATAAAGAATGATTTCAAGATAGATATCATCTAATGGGTTCTAAATCAAATGACTAGATCAAATTAGTGCTCCTTGACAAAGAATTCTGACTTTATCTTCTTGATATTTGTGTGGATCTATACAGGTTACTTTGAGGAAATAAATTCTTTTTGGCACAAATTGCATTAACTCTGGAATACAATCATAGAATCATAGACTGGCTTAGGTTGTAGGGGACCTTAAAGATCATCTAGTTCCAATTCCCCTGCCATGGACAGAGTTGTCAACCACTAGATCAGGCTGCCCAAGATCTTATTCATCCTGGCCTTAAATGCCTCCATAGATGAGACACACAAGCTCTCTGAGCAACATGCTCCAGCACCTCACCATCCTAACATCTTCCTAACATCTAACCTAAATATCCTCTCTTTTAATTTAAAGCCATTCCCCCTTGTCCTATTTCTATTTGACCATGTAAAAAATTGGTCACCCTCCTGCTTATAAGCTCCCTTCAAGCCCTGGCAGTTCTCCCTGGAGCTCCTAGCTAGACAAGCCCAAGTCCTTCAATCTGTCTTCATAGGAGAGGTACTCCAGTTCTTTGATCTCCTTTGTGGCTCTCCTCTGGACCTGCTCCAACAGTTTGACATCTCTCCTGCAGGGGGGGCCCTAGGCGTAGGCGCAGTACTCCAGATAGGTCCTTAGGAGGGTAGAGTAGAAGGAGAAAATCACCTTCCTCTCCCTGCCAGCCATCCCTCTTTTGTTGCAGCCCAGGATACTGTTTGTCTTCCAGGCTGCTAGAGTATACTGCTGGCTTATGTCCAGCTTTTTGTCCATCAGAACCTCTAAGTTCTTCTCAACGAGGCTGCTCTTGAGGAATTCTTCTCCGTATGTACTCACATCTGGAATTGCCTGTATTCAAGTGCAGTGCCTTGCACTTTGCCATGCTGGAGCTCATGAGCTCATCATGTGCCCAATTTTTTGAGTCTGTCCAGGTATACCTCTGGTGAGATTTACCAGCTCATAGGTCCCCAGATCTTCCTTCTTCCCTTTCTTGAATATGCAAGTGATTTTACCCTTTATTCAGTCACTGAGACTTTGCCTGACAGCCACGATTTTTCAAGTATAAGGGGGAGTGGCTTGGTAACCACATCAGCCAGCTTCTTCAGAACCCTGGGATGCATGTTTTTGAGCCCCATAGACTTGTACACATTTAGGCTCATGAGGTAGTCTCAGACTTGCTCTGCTCTTTTTCTGGGAGGGATTTCACTCCCCCAACTCCCACTTAGAAATTCAGGGACTTGACAGGTGTGAGAAGCCTGACTGGCTGTGAAGACTGAGGCAGTGAACTTATTAAGCACCTTATCCTTCACATTTCATTTTTCAGAGGGAGTGCACTCTCCTTTGCTTGTCTCTTCTGTCCAGTGTATCTAAAGAATCCCTTTTGGTTGTTTTTAACATCCCTCGCAAAGCTCAATTCCACCTGGGCCATGGCTTTCCTGACTCTATCCCTACACATTCAGACATCATCCCTATATTCTTCTACTTATACTTTTCCTTTTTTTTCCCCTCAGCTTGACCAGCAAGTCCTAGCCCAGCCATGTTGCTTTCCTTGTCTGCCTGATTTCTTATGCTGGGTGATGGAGAGCACTTCTGCTCTCAGAAAGGCATCTTTAAAGTGCTGTCAGCTGTGTTCTGTTCTTTTGTCCCCAAGGACGATTTCCCAGGGGATCTCATCCAACTATTCCTTAAACAGCCTGGAGTTCACTCTCCTGAAGTTAGGGGTCCTGACTCCACACTTTGCCAGGCCTACATTCCTTGATATCATGAACTCAACTAGGGCATGGTCGCTGCAGCCCAGGCTGTCTCCAATCTTAACCTCTTTAATAATCTCTTCCATGTCAGTGAGCACTAGATCCAACAACACTTCAATTCTGTCAGGTCTGTCCACAGCCTAAACCAGAAAATTCTCATCAATGAATTCCAGAAGTCTGTTGGACTGCTTGCAGCTTGCCGTGTTGTATTCCCAGCAGATATCTGAGTGAATGAAATCCCCATCAGGATGAGAGCCTGCAAGCATGATGCCTCCTGCAGCTGAAGCAAGAAGGCTTCATCAACAATCTCCCCTTGATCAGACATCCTGTAGTAGACCTCAGCAACCAGATGCCTTTCATTGGTCTAGTCTCTAATTTTAACCCACAATCTCTCACCTGTTCACAAATGTTTTTCAGAGGCAACTCTTCGCAGTCTATCCACTTCTTAACATAGATGGCAACTCCTCCCACTCCTCCTACCTTGCCTATCCCTTCTAGAAAGCTTATTGACTTCACTCATGGCATTCTAGTTATGTGAGTAAGCCAATTATATTTCTGTGATAGCAATAAGGTCATAGTTTTCCAATTGCATCAGTTTCCAGTTCCTTCTGCTTATTTCCCACGCTGTGTGCATTGGTATGGAGATACTTCAGCTAGGCTTTCTCCTGCATCACCTTTTTTGAGAAGCCCAACTAAAACCATTGAGATAAATCAAAGGTTTTCCACTGCTGCGTCCTAAAGAGACAGTGTTCCCTGGCTCTTCTCTTCTCCTCAACAGTACATCCCTTTTCCTCATCAAATTTAGTTTAATTAAAGCTCTGGTGATGAGCCCCACCGGCTTGCTGACAGGTATATTCTTCCCCCACCTGGTCAGTTGTTCTCATCTCACATCAACCTTCCTGGTTAATGAAAGACATGTCCTAGATCACAGAATGAATTACTACAAACCATGTTCATCATCAGTGTCTCACTAGAGAGATTATATCTGGTTATATTCGTTCTTGTAAGCTTACACTGAAACTAGAATTAAAAACACAACTCTGCTTTTAGGACTGCAGTGCAATTTTTTTCTGCTTTAAAAATGGTCAGCCATGAAGATAAAACATTTTTCTTACAGCTGACTTGATTTTGTAGATATAAAATGAAAGAATCAAAAAGAATTGAAGGGAAATTCATTTACACAACAGTGTCTTGCCCAAAGGCAAGGTCTAATCTACCACAGCACCCATCCTAAAAACTTCAGTGACAAGGATTCCACTCCATCTACTCCCATCTATTCCAGAATTTAACTACCAGTGTGTAAAAATGTCAGGTATTTTTTTCTCTCTAAAGTTTAACCTAAATCTTTCTTCCAGCAAAATGAACTGTTATTTCTTCCCCTGTCTAGAGCAAACGCTGTTGTGCCCCTTTATATTTTCAAATATACTTCTCATATCTGAATATAGTTCTGATAGTTTCCTCAAGAATTCCTCCTTTTGGCTGAACAGCATGCATTCATTCAAAGTAGTTATGCATGTCATGTTTTCCAGGTTTCTTGTTGTTGTTGTTGTTGATTCTTTGTATGTTTTCTCCATTTGTCCCCAACTTTCTTGAAATACAGTGATAAAACTGAACAAAATACCCGAGTTTGGCCTTTATCAGTTTCAAATACAATAGACAAGTTCCTGTATATTACTCAGGACATTTAAGCACCTAAAAACTGTGTTTGTTTATTGGACAATGGAATGACATTGCTGGCACATATTTAGGATGTTTCTTTACAGAATTGTTGTTTTCTAACCTAAATTATGCATTTTGTTATTCCAACTTCATTCACATTGATAAATTTTCTAAATATCTGCTGGTACTCCTAAGCTCCTTTTTCCACTGGAATCCACTTATATATGATTTCATTTGCTAATGCTGCTTTTATATATTTATATATATATATTTTTTATATATTTATATTCTATAATTTCACGACTATGTTCACTATTATTGCTTCTCATCTTTAAATTTTCAGAAAAATCTGTACGTGATTTCAACAGTTTGAATAAAAAATTTGGCCAGTACCTCAGAAAATCTGTGAACACTTTGCATCCTGCTGCATACTATAACACTACCAAAGTTTAGCTGATTCTGAAATGATCTCATCTACTCGATCACCTTGGATTGGTGTTCTGTATCTGGCTAACCACAAAAATGCCTTTTATTTCTTCTGTAATTTTTAAACATTTTAAACTCCTGGCAGATTCTGCCTCTTAAGCCAAGTTTCATGCACTGATATACAGAGTAACATCTTATTCTACTTATTCTTTTTTTGCTTCTTAATAAGACTTACTATTCCCTATTCATGCTTCATTCATGAGACTTAGACTTTGAAGTCAGGATAACTTTTAAGCAAATTGGCTTTTACTGAGGGTCACTTTAACTACTGTTTTCACAAGACAGTTCCCTTATTAATGTAAATTAGAATATATATTTTGTGGAAAGTGTACCTTGATTGGAATTTTATTTTATTTTATTGTTTATTTTAAGTATTTATTTTTATGACTTGTTTATTGAATTATTTATGAAACTTCTATTAGATAATATGATTTAATAATAATAGTACAGTTATCTGTTATCTCTGGAGCAATAGTTACTCAGAGTTCTAAAGAAACTTAGGAAAATAAAATAGTTACAGAACTGCACACAACAAATGCCGTGACAATCTGCATTTCAGTCCATGAGATCCCCTAGCAGGATATGTACTTACTCAGTGAAATACAAATTAAAGCAGTATGTGATTACTTAAAAAATTATTTTGCTAATCAAACTTGAGGGGGATCATACTGTCTGAAGTGGCAACTAGAGGGTAATAAAATAGTTTCAAAAAAGCTTTTTCCAAGGAAAAGTCCAAAATCTGTGCAAGTATACAGCATGCAAATGAAACTTCTTTGCTCCAGCTGTGGCCGTACTTTGCCCACTGAATGACCTATCTTTGCAGGAAAGCAGGCAGTATTTGCACCATTAGCTTTCCTGAGATTTTTTGGAGGGAGTTTTTTTTCACTGTTATGATTGTATGAGAGTCATAGTATCATAGTATAGAAACTACTGTAAATAGAAACATTTGAGTATGTCCTGAGCTTGAACCTACTGTCTGCAAACTTTTCTATTTAGGGTACAGGATAGACTCTATATGATGCTTTAAAACAATAGTTCCAAAAATCATTTGCAACAGTGATAAGACTGCGGAATGATAATATATTTCTTACATAGAGGGTATCTAGCTGTCTTTCTTAAATGCAAGACTGTAAAGACGAAGGCAGCAACTTTGGATTCAAATCTGCGATGGCTGTGGGAGCCAAATGAGGCATTACAAAAATGTGCTAAAAATACCTGTGCTCCCAGAGCAAGGTGGACAGTGCCATTCTGTAGTAGCTGATTTCTGAAAACCTGTCTCAGTCAATATAAGATAGAATGAAATAGAGTTTAGAAATTCCACTAAATGTATGTCACAGTCTTAAAGAAATGTCTGTATGGAGTAGTTGTTTTTGTTGTTGTTGTTATTTACTTCCACTAAAGTAGATCTAATGATATTTATAACAGTGGTAAGTACAGTGTAGGCAGGATGCAGGTGTAATCACCATGTCAGCTGGTCCTGCTCAGGGCAATAATATTGAAGAAAAATGCTTATAAATTTCCCCAGAAAGATGTACTGTAAAGATAAGATGGTTATCTATGTGAAGAGAATATTTTTGCAATCATAAGAGATATGGTAGAATGCAATGAAGGATAAACAAGATAATCTCAAGGAAATCAAAGGGAAGGTCCAAAGTGCTAAGGCTCAGGAAGACTGTGTTGGCATCTGAGGTAAATATTTATACTAATAACAAAATCATCTATACAGGAAAACATATTCCTTCGTAAAATGTCTCTCCTCTTGGCTATTTCTAGTAGCAACAACTTGTACCAGAACATTTTAACATTTGCTTGTATTTCCAATAAATAAATAAATAAATAAAATAAAATAAAAAAACAGCTCCCCCCCCCCCCCCAAAAAAAATAAACTGGATGCTGATAAGCAAAACAGTTACCCACACTGAGCAATTGGTTTCACCTCTCTGTAAAAATATCTAACTTATCACTGATTAATAAACCTTTTAACATCTGCTTAACAGTAACTATAGAAATCTATAGAAGTTCTGTGATCTATAGAAAACATTAATTAAAATTTAACAGTAATTTTGTGTGTGTATCTAATTCTTGAATGAGAAATCACTGATTTTCAGACACAAGTATATTAAAAAAAGTCGAGTCTTCTATGCAGGATTTTAAGACTTTTTAAAATTTTTCTGTACGGCAGATAATTAAAGGTATATTAATATGAAGTCTTCTATGAAAATGAAAGTCTTTCAGACAGTCTAATCCTAAGTGATTGCAATATTATAAAAACAGAAATGTGATGTTTAATTTTCTTTAGTTTTTCCTCTACTGTTACTATTTGAAGTTTTTCAACATTTTGAAATCAGTTAGCTGTTACAAAGGTGCTAAAATATTTAATTCTTTCTCCAACTAATTTATAAATTTAGTATCTACTTTTCACTAACAATATTATTAATAGAATAAATAAATAATAAAAAATATATACTATAAAAATATTATAAGTAAAATAAATAAATAATAAAAAGTAAATAAAATTACTTAAAATCTGATGCAATAGCATAAGCATTAGCTATTCATGAAGCCTTAAGACATATGAAGGAAATTAATGTTCCTATTCTGTGGTTGACGGGATTCAGATTTCTTTTTCAATCAGAGAAGGAATGAATCCTGACCCCCTGTTGTAGAGACACTGAACTACTTCTGATAAGCTTCTCAAGTGTTCTTGCCACTGTCTTGTCGAATTTTTCATACTTTTTTTTTTTTTTTTTTTTTTTTTAAGAAAATACTGTGAATGATATCCAGGTCTCAGAGAGGAATACTTTAAAAGTACTTTTTTACTATGATAGTTTCAATGTCAGCTTGTATTTAATGTTTTTTCCTCTATTTATGATTTACTTAGATGTGAGATGGTCCTTCTGTGCCCCATCCTTCCCCTCCAGAAAAACCCCAACACTTTCCATTCTAATCTTACAATTCATTGTTTTAATATACCATATCTCATACTTTCCTGAGTGTAGGCTGCAACTCTGATTACTTTCACCCTTTTAGATGTTCCAAGCCTGAGAATAAGCACTTAAATATCATGTGAAGAATGAGGAAGATGTAGGAAAACTAGTGGGGAGGGAGAGCTGTGCAGTAAATCTTTTGTATGTAACCCATACTTATAAACCTCTAAAGTGAATGAGTTTTTAACCTTTCTACATTGAAGAGAATGATGTTCCATGTGTAAGAAGTATAAGATTTTGAATCATTAACAGTTATTTTCAGTATATATTGTTACTTTTGCACAATTATGTAACACCCAGTTGCCTAATGATATACCTTGTACTTCTTGTCACAAATGCTTGGTCTTCTAAATGTATTCATGGCCTCAGTTTCTGCTTCAGTCTTTACATACCCAAGTCCCTGAAACTCAAGTAGTTCCAGACACTATTCTCTCCAGTTATCACTGAGGCCTTTCACACAATCATTTGTGCTGTATGACTGCTATGTATTGAAATAAACAATTCTTCTCAGTTTGACAGAAGATATTGATGGATGCAGTTTAGAATGTCACATTTCCAAAATAATTTTCTAAATAATTTTCTAAAATAATTTTCCAAAATATTCCTCCTATGTGTTGTTATAAGTTTTGCTCATTAGTACCACTATGTATATTTACACATGAATAGTTCAGACTCAAACTTTCCTAAGTTTAGCTTTCTTCCTAATCGTACCATACACTGCCTACAAAACAGGAGAAAAACTCTCTGTTTGAGAGTACATTTAATTGCCCCCATATGTCGAAAAGACTACGAAAAAGTGAACGTACTGCTTTCTTCTAGCTCATACGAAACCAACCTGCTGTCCTTCAAGTGCAGGAGCCAGAGCTTTTCCAACATCACCATCTAGTGGGAAGGAAACGTGAAGCACTGAGGATAGAACAGCGTATCTGGACAAGCAGTTAGGGCGGTTGCTTTCTGTTGATTCTGCTCCTGTGAATAGCATTGCATGCAGACATGATTACTTTAGAGAGATTAAACAATTGGACATAATTTTCTCAAACCCTGAAATAAAGACAAACACTGTGGAAAAACAAGTCTTCACAGGAAAAAAAAAAATCAAAGATAGATTTGTGTCCTTTCGTAGACATATGTATTTCCATACCTAAATAAGTTTATTGCAAATACGATTCTAATACTGGATTTCTTGATGTGAGAACTAGATAGAAGCTGTGAGGGACAATCGGTTTAAAGCACTGCAAGGAAAAGAAAAAAAAAAAAAAGGAAAAAAAAAAAAACAACGTTGGTATAGAGACCCTGAAATAGCAATAAAGAAGACACCAAGATGCCTGCAACAGGGAAGTTATGGCTGTTCTTTTCAGACTGAACACAGAAAAGAAAGAAGGAAAATAAGCTATGGATTTTTACCAAAAATCAAATAAAATATCACAACATCTGTGAGGTTGTAGTAGGAGAGAGAAGAGGTCCTCTCTGGAGTCTCACTGGAGAGGATTGCAACAGAATTGACCATAACTTCACAACCTCAGAACTTCCCAATGCTCCCAAGACTCCTTCATATGGAAAGAAAAAGGCCTACATTTGACTGTAGAGACACAAACAGTGAAACTGTAAGTGAATACAACACTCTTGATTGCACTTTTTAAAGAAACTTGCACAAGTTCTCTAAGCAAAAGCAGACATTTCTCATATGCACTGATTAATCAAAGTCTTGCAATTTATTGTTGTTATTTTGCAAAATTGCTTCCTTCTTTTTTTTACTATTAAGGGCTGTGGTTGCAGTTGTGCACCATGTGTGCTTTCTAGATTAGAATGCTAGGCCAAATGTTAAAATATAAACCAAATGTGCAAAAGCCCTTTTCAGACAAGAAGCTATAAAGCTGAAGTAAATTTAAATATTGTAATGCTTAGTTTGTTATAGGAAATATGATACTAGTATTCATGAACTGTCAGACAGTAGTACAAGTAACTAACCTTGCTTGCCCTTACACACTCTGGGAGCTGCAATATGTAGTTCCATTCATACAGCTTTGGAATCTTCTGGAAGAAGGTCTTCCACATGAGTGTGGGAAACATGGACTTACAGAAGTCCCTTTACCTGAACTCTTTCTGCACGTTCACTGCTGCCAACACATGCCTAATAATCTTTATTACCTGGAGTAAACATAAAATTTTCTTCTTCACTTACTTCAAGCTATGTGCCCATATTTTTTTCATGAAAAACAGTATGGTTGAAAATGGTATCATGTAGGAATTAGATAATGAAATGGAAAATAGAGTGTTCTGCAGAACTCCTGCCCCTGGAGGAGAGACTGAGGAATGGAGATGGGGCTTCTGGTGTTCAATACAGCCAAGAGACTGAAGAGGCTGAGGGCAGGAAAGGAGTCAATAGGTTTTTCAGATGCTTTATTTGGTATAGCTGAAGCTATTTGAGGATTGAATTGCCACTTGAAGTTGAGGGGAAGCAGGAATAGAGAAATGGAGAAATAGCTGAAGAAACAGAAATCTGAACTAAGTGACCCCTCACAATGCATTATTTTTAAAAGTGAATTTAGAATTTTTTTTTTTTTTTTTTTTTTTTTTTTTTTTTTTTTTTTGTAATTCCTCAGAAGTGGTCATTGCAAAAGACCATATATCAAAATCTGCACCATCTTACCATGGACATTCAGCTGTTTAAATTGAGAACTGCAGCACAGGTGTCAGAGTGGGACATCTCCTTGTCTCTAGCTGTGGCTCAAGAGGCAAAATGCTGTTTAGAGAGGGTGAGTGAGTGCACATGAGAGGAGCCTTCCGTGCATCCTCTAGGGAGGAGGGATCACCGAGGGGTGGAAGGTGGGCACCAAGTGGAGTCTGTGGAAATTTACCCCACAACACGTGAAAAAGAAATATAAAGCTGTCAAACCAACCAATATTTAAACATCGCCACTTATTTCTACAAAACTTTATGAGAAGAAAACACAGTGCACGACTTTATGTAATGGCATTCGAGTCCACCTGAAGAGCGTGCAATCATTTTCCACACTGCACACAGTCCGCGGGAGAGTGCTATTACAACCTCTCTGAGGCGCGTTAGTATGACAGAGGCAGGACTCAGACTGTTTCTTTGGAAGAAGTAACCCTTCACACAAGGCGGCTGGACTTGGCAAAGAAGGAGTTAAGGTGCTGCGTCAACGCGGAGGAACCCATTGGGCTGTTCCATTACCCGGGGAGGGGGGGAGCCCACTTCCACATTCTTTCTTATTCACAGTAAAATTCACTGAAAAATTTCAAAAGAAGAGGGGGAAATGGGCACTATAAATCACGAGGTGGAGATCTGTGAGTTAAAACCTGTGACACTGTGGTAAAATTCTGAGGTCTCCGCTCTGCTCTACAGCGCGTGGGTACGTCCCGCTCCGCCGTCTGTCGGTGTCGCAGCCCGGTTTGAGGGAGGAGGCGCGGCGGCACTCGGTAGCGTGTTTGGGGCTGGCAGGGCGTTTTAGGAGCTTTTAGATCGGCTTTGATGTCTTCCTCCAGCATCGACAGAGCTTCCCTCCCTACCCGCTTCTCGTAACCGGCCCGGTTACCTGAGTGGCACCGGGAGGAGGGGAGAAAGGGAGGGCAGGGGTGCGGTGCTGGGAGCGGGGCTTGGAGTGACAAAAGGGCGGCAGCGGCCACCGCGGGGCAGCCCGGAGTGCCTTTCCGCTAGAAGCCCCGCGGCTTTCTGTGGTGAAAATACGGTAATGTGGTGTACTGAGCTGCAAGCTGTTCAGCGGCAGCAGTGTAACAAACAGGCTCGGCTTTGCGGAGTCCTGAATCTGAATGGAAGTCACTGGATCGGCTGCCGCTCCGAGCGCCGGGAGGCGCCGCGCACTGCGAGCCGCCGCGGGCAGCGCCCCGGCCGTGCTCTGCGACTGGCGTCCTCCGCACGCGGGCTGGCACCCGCGGGGTGGTTTGGAAAGGCTGGTGGTGTGCTCTGGGATCTGTTTGAAACGTCAGCCTGTACACGAAATGCTTTTCGCTTCTAAGCGGTTTTACCGTGGAGCCTTTGATTCTGAGGCCCATAATAACTATTTCTCAAGGAAGTAAGGAACCGTGTCCTTTGGTCTGCGCATAAATGGGAAGAAGCGGAGGGCACTTAAAATGATCGTGAAGTAGCTGCTGTAAGAGCGGCTGTTAGCGATAAACGAGAGAGCTTTCCATCATACAGAAGGTATTTCTGTAGGACTGTATGTGCAGTGCTTCCCAGGCAGCTATAAAATGCCAAGCCCACTTCCTCTAAGAACCTCCGAAACTTAAAAGCAAATCAGAACTACACAGAATAAACAAACCAGGAGCCTAGAATGAGGTGAATGGGAGGGATCTACTCTTTGAGAAGCACCTCCTCCTTCCCCCTGACTTTTCTTTTTTTAGCTTGATTTTATTTTCTCTTATAGCTACATGGTCAATAAGAAGAACTATCTATCCAGTTTTATGTGCTAGCTGAGTAGTATAAGTAGTAATGCCATCATAACATGCTAAGTGCATGAAGTCCACATACAAGAGATTGGACTGCATTATAACCATAATGGTGGTCCCGTTGGGGCACGACAGCAAAGCAGCACAGGGAAGTTTGCATTAATCATTGTTCCTGCTCTGTTTGCTTTTATGGATAAGTGGATTTCAGTCTACTACACTAGCGATCCAGAACCTTTCTTGAGCTCTTAATTAACACGCAACCTAAAATAGCATTTAATTAAGAAAAAGGCTGCAGTATATTTTTGGAATCAAAGAGAATTCTGTATACTGAGGAAAATGTATTAGATTAATTGTACAGTAACCTTTTCCTTGGCACATACTGATTTGCAAGAACGCAGCCTTTAAAACTTTGCCAAAGAGAAGAAAACATTCCTAAAGCCAGGAACCAGCTATTATTCCATAGCTACCTAGGCATGTAATTTTATTTCTATTACCAGATTATTACTGCTCTGTAACTTCCCTTAAATTACATGTGAAATTTTCTATTTCAGGCATTTTGGCATCAGTATGTAGCATTTTCAATGAAATTTTGGGGAACTGGACAAATTATATCTATTACACGTGAAGAGCCCCATCCATACAGAAGTCTCACGTAGACATCTCTGAACTGCTTTTAGAAGAGGGCAAAACTGGTAGAGGCCTGGTAAGAAAAACCTTCATTTAAATGTACACATTTGTTATTAGCTTTGGGAGGGAAGATCATTAAATGAGAACTGAGAAACACACACACACACACAAAAGGTATAAGTAACTGCTAAGGATAATTGGACTGTTAGATCTTGAATGTTTGAGGATTTTGCAGTTTTATACTAAATTCACATTGTAGAAGTTCATCATTATTCCCTGTAATGAAACAAAAGCCTTAGGGATAGACTACAAAATGCTTGTATGGCACTTCTCCCTTAGCTCATGTTATGTTTTTGCGTTAGTTATCAACAACATAGGAATAGGATTCTTTCTCTTTTCAAGTTCTAACTGAAATAAATAGGAAGATTTAGGAAATAAAGTGACCAAAATTAGTCTGTACGTCTTTATCTAATATGCCTCTAGTCTGTAAAATCAACTCGAGTACTTCTGAAGATTCCATAGAAACACAGAAGTTTTCGTAGTATAAGTAATATGTTAAGTTCTTCACAGAAAACTGTAAACATAGCACAACATTTACATTTTAATTAAAAAAAGAAGAGAAACATTTACACTGAGTAATTTAAGTGAGGATTCTGAAACTAGGTGTGAAAAAAATTGTAAATAGAAAGACCATGTTTTCGAATACACATTTATAACAATTTTTCTGAGTGTTTTCATGTAAGTACTTCTCATGCTATGCTATACTTGAAATATTATTTTTCTAATATAAGTTTTGCAATTAATCTCTTTATGAATAGATTATCCCTTATTTAACTGACATTTTAATCCAAACATTATTTTAACATATTATTTTCTGTATAAATTCTGCAAGGCGAAATAGAATCAAAGTGGCATACCCACCAAAATAAATTTTCTGTTTACCTTTACTCGAAGACATAGTACACTCTTCTTTTGTCTGGGCATTTAACCAGCCTGCAAACACAGTAGAACAAATAAAAGATGATTACTTATAGAAAAGATCTGTCTTAAGCCAGTGGATTCTTTAAGGGAAACAAGGAGCAATCTAGATTTTGGATTATTTTTGCTAGTGCGAAGAGTCAAAATAGAGAAAGAAGGTGAATAAAGGCACTTATATGTTGCCTCTGGCCTTGGGAGCTAGGGAGAGGAAACACTCCAATACATTTGCGAAAATACAGTCTGATGGCAGAGAAAATATAAGCATTGTGTAAGGAAAGACAGGAGAAATCAGCACTTTGACAAGAAGAGAATGGTCACTGGAGTTTTCTGAAGTAAAGCAAAGGACTGACCTTGCTCTGGAAATGAAGGGAAACAGATATTGAACCACAGAAAGTAATTAGTAACTTTAGGAAAATATCTAGTGGATAAAAGTATAACAAGCTTTTTATGGGGCACGTGTATATATTTTCTTGTTGGGAAAAATCATATTTTGAATGCTGACAGGCTGTTAGAATTTATGGATCTATTTAGAAGGCAGCTGTGATTAAAGCTGGAAATCTATTGGTACATTCTTTGATTAGTTGATTGTCAGATGAAATATATGATGTCATCAGATATTTTGGTGCATATTGTTTACACAAATTGTACCTATGCTCCTGTCCTCTAGGACCAATGGAGAATTCCTCTCAGAATCTCAGATCCTTTTCGGTTGACAGCCACTTACTTAGAGCTACACTCCTGGTGTTTGGTCATGCTGATGTGTAGGGTTCTGTGTCTGAAACTGTTTTACATCTTTTTTTTCTCACACACGCATATCCTCAAATTAATATTCAACAAAACGTGCCACCTGTACCTGCCTTTATTCTGTATGGTGACATATACCCATGTTTTGGTGGAGGCTGTTCTTGTTTGTGAAAGTTTAACGGCTTCTGATAATGATTTTAAAAAGCACTATGACCATTAGCTGTAATATGTTTTATCTAACAATAGTATTATGGATAACAAGCTATCTTAATGGATTAAAATCTATATGGAAATACCCAAGCAAGAGGATATGTTTTACAGTGTCTTAGGATGGCCAGATTGTCTTTTTTATATGAGTACACTACTTACACAGGATTGCAATCTTTATGAGGAGTTCAGCAGAGAAAGTAGACAAGTTTTCAAAATGTTCAATAGTAACTTAAAATTACAAATTAACATAATTAACAATGCTGCACATACTGATGCTCTTTCACTGTTGTTAAGATTTGTGAACAATTTCCACTTATCTGTAACCTTTAAGATAACCACACATGCTTATCCACTTATTTTTCATAACATGTAGCTC
This sequence comes from Gallus gallus, assembly GCF_016699485.2. Taxonomy (NCBI): domain Eukaryota; kingdom Metazoa; phylum Chordata; class Aves; order Galliformes; family Phasianidae; genus Gallus; species Gallus gallus. The sequence continues at coordinate 11,851,082 of NC_052572.1, forward strand.
TTATGCCAAGATTTTCTATGCTGTTCTTATCTATAAAGATATGAAGATGTTTTGGGAACATAAAGGAAGTCTTGTAGATATTTTAAAGCAGTGGGAGGGCAAAAGCAAAATTATTAACATTGAAAATTCGAATTTAAGTACATACTTAGGCAAAAAAGTGTATTTTTTTCATAACTAGATTATTGTGACTAGATTTTTAAGCCATGGGTATTTGAAAATTCCATGTTAACCATTTCTAAAAAATACATTCTTCTCTCAGTCTTTTTTTTTTTTTTTTTTTTCCTGCAGCAGAGTTGCATCACCTAGGCAGAGGCATTTATCTGTAGGTAATTGCATTGTAAAAATCTAGGCAGCTTTTCCAAGTCATTAATTCAGTTTTCTGGACCATCTATCAAAAATTAAAACAAACAAACACTAAACAAAGGATTTCTGCTTTAGAATGTACAATGCTGGAAGTCTGTGAGAAATTAAATTTGTGACAAACTAATACTGCTTTCTGGGCCACTAATGAAGTACCCACATGTCTTCTGAAGTGGTGACAGAGCAGATTAACTGATGTTTGTCCCTGTGGCCACACTGGGAATCAAGTTGCTAATGTATGTCCAGTTACAAAATTGAGTAATCTTTTTTCTTTTTTTTTTTCCTGATTTGGAGAAGGAATTTATTAGAGAAATAGTCTGCATTCATTGATGTTTTATTTATCTGTATTCCTTTTCTGTGTTTAGCTTAAAAACAACAATTACATTTTACAAGTTATTTTTCATTTCAAATTGAGGTAAACATTCACAATTTAAAGAGATGCAGAAATTCCCTTTCTTTATTTTATTGCACAGTGTATGCTTTCTGCTTCTGTTCTGTGATATCACTTCATAAAAGCTGCAAGATCTCTGAGAAAGGGTTGTGCTTCAGATTATAAGGCTTTTTTAGCCACCATACAGGACTGTTCAAGACATCTTACATGAACTAATATCTAACATGATGCCAAATTCCAATCAACTTTCCTTTGTGAGGTTTTGCTGATAAAATATTGGGTGATTAATTGTTTCAGTAAAGAATTAATTGGAAATGTTAAGGTGATTTATCTGTAGGTGCAGGACCACAGTTACTTGCCTGTATTCTAGCTCATCACTCCAAGAGACTGCTCTGTCTCTAAAATGTTATGTAAATGAAACCACCAAAAAATGTTCAGAAACTCTGGAAATAATTTGTCTAATAATTGTATGTTGGTGTTTGAACAGAGTTTGGCATAGGCTAAAAGCATACTAGCTTGCACTCTCCCAGACAATTCCTGGGCACAGTTTGGAAATTAGTGTGAGTAAGGAACCATCCCCAGTGGGCAGTAGATGCATGTGACTATATTATTTTGAATCATTATGAGTTTAATAATGTAGGCATGAGACATTGTACAGTTAGTAGCCTTAATACCAGGCAACAGTCCCAGGCATGTTTAACCTATTAGTTTTTGTGTATCCATTGAATATGTTGGCTGAGATAGTTAGCACTTCACTGTCTGAGGAATGGAAGTTTCTCCATTGTTTTGAAGAAGCAGTTCTTAAAGGCCTAAGCCCAAGTGCTCTTTTAAAATATGTGATTTAGATAACAATCTCTCTTAAATCTTCCTTTTACTGGTAAGTTCATTAAAAAGGGAGTGGTAAGGCATTTTAAGCATGATATCTCACATTATAGATAGTTCTCACATTTCTTTAATCCATGCAAGTGTGGCTTTCAGCTTGTGCTGAGCACAACAGTCCTTTAGGCCAATTTTTTACTTCTGTCCTGTGCCAGAAGATGAATGTCCACATTCACTTGTTGGCCATGAAGCTATATTGGCTCATCTTTACACCTTTTAAAAAATGAGAAAAAATTATTAATAAAAAAAAAAAAAGCTTGCTTGAATGTTTTTATCCTTTTCTCTAAAAGTAGTCCATATTGGCCTTCACTGAATCTGCAGAGAATTTTAAAGAAGTTCTAGGAAGTTCAGGAAGTTACAGTAGGAATGGTACCTTCTTCCTTTCTGAAGTTTATGTATGATGATTTATATCCAGAGGAAGGTGCCAAAGGAGCCTCTTTCTCCAGGTTTCAGATTTCTTACAATGACAACATACAGCAACTAACCATCTTTACAAAACAGCTTTTGTTTTGTTTGTTCTTATGACCTTATACAACAATTCTGGAATAGGCTACTTGTTCAGCAGAGTAATCCATTGCTGATCTCCATTTCTATTTTATTATTTTATTTATTTATTTATTATCTTTTATTCTTACATTTTTTAGTCCAAATTACATGTTATACATTATCTGTATTTAATAATAGCTAAATTATTCAGAATCTCAAGTGCTTTGAACAATGAGAAACTGACCATAATGTTCAAATGAAAATACTGGGGTTACATCTTCTATCACTTTTCCTTCAAAGAGAACTGTTTTTTTGCAGATATGTTTCAAAAGATATGCCAAAAGATTCATATCCTATCCCTATACAATCAAAAGCACATTAATATAGTACAGACTGTGCAATTTTCTAACTTAGAAAAAAAAAAAGTAGTAGTATTATTTCATGTCAATACATTGTTGTTAACAATTTATTCTAGATATTTGGAGTGAGGGGGAAAAAAAAGTTATCTCTGTCTGGCTTGCCATGAAGGAAAAAAAAAAAAAAAAAAAAGCAGTGACCATTTAGTAAACCCACAGCAACTACCGTGCAAATATTTTACACCTCAGTCTGCATGCTTCCTTGGATTTTTATTTTACCTGTATCACTGAAGTCATTATCTGACATTCAGACTGCTTACTTCTCAAGATGAGTATTCCCCAGTGAATTAATTAAGTGCTGCTATTATTTGCTCCTGTGAACTAAAAGTTAATGCAAAGAATGTAACTTTGTATTACTTTGCGTACTGCATTCATAATTACATTAATCCTACTCGGTGTTGTAGTCCAGCCTTACCAGCATTTTTCCAACAGTTTGAGTACTTGAGTTTAGGATGACAGCAAACAATTACATATTGCATTCATATAATGAGGTATCAACATTTTGTAGGAAAGTTTATTTCAACTACCTGAGAAATTTACAGTCATGGAGTCGTGGAATATCTTAGGTTGAAAGGATCACCTAGTTCCAACCTCCCTGCCATAAGCAGGGACACCTTCCATGAGATCAGGTTGTTCAGAGCTATTTATTAAAAAAAAAAAAAAAAATCTGCACAGAAATACATACTATCTGTTAATCACTAACAGGTAAACATGATAATGTTTGTGCATTCCATTAATTACTTAAAGTGACATGCAACTGTATGTTAACCAGCCTTTAAAGAAAGCAAAACGTAGAGAAGTACAATACATTTTTCATTCATTCTAGAGAAAAAAAAAATCAAATGTCAACAAGCAGTTATTAAGAAAACATTTGTTGTAGGTGTGTTTTTACTATATTACATATTGTCTATAATTTATGAAGCTGAACAAAAACTTGTAGCTGTCAGGAACATTAACATCAAGTGAAGAGGGAAGACTCCTCTCCCGTTTTAAACAGTGTACATGCACATAATGTCTTTGCAAGCAGAAAGCCATAAAAAGCAGCAAGAATGGTGTATATTTTGGTGGAAAGTGTTTGAGAAATATGTTTTGAGAACAGGATTGTGTGCATGAAGGTCTTCAATTCCTGCCTTTTAAAGTCACATTAAAATTACTGAATTGTATGTTTTCTTTAAAGAACAAGAAGTGAGTCTCAGAATAACTGGCTGTGCAAATACTTCATATTTATGGGAGCCCAATCATTTGTTTAGAGAAAAAATAGAACACATTATCTCTTGACTTCAAAGGGAGCAGATTAGGCACTAGCTTTACCCTGAAATTTGCAGTTCATTTTCACAAGTATATAGGTGTGGACTTCTCAGAGGAATTTGAAGGGCCTTGCCCTGCTCTACACTGCCACCAGCTTTGTCTAGTGCAGCGTACATTCCTTAATGTGCCACAGTCACGGCTGTGTGACTGCATAGCTCCTCCCATACAGATTAAGACTACCTCCACCCCATGACTAAGGCCTGGAGCAGAAATAAGGTTTGAAGTATCTTTTGCTATGCTCTCTGATAATATTTGGAAGTCCTTGTTTTTACCCCATTTTGTGTCCGTTTCAAATAAAAAGAAATATAACTCATTCATACTAAAATATTTTTAGGAACTAGTGAGCTTTCGTTACACAATAATTTGTTGTGAGTAGACCTTCAAAGGCAAAAGGGATACAGGAATACTTGTCTGAATGCAGCTGAGGAATCATTTTTAAAAGTGGGTTACAGTAATATCTAATAGAATAGAACATACTTAACAGTTTCATTCCTTAAGGGAGAAAATTCTCATTTACTCACATGTGTTACAATAACACTTTCTAAAACAACTAATACATTAGTTGTTTTCTTGTGTAGGTAGCAACATCACAGTATTTAAACAAAATAGCTGCTTCAAAAAATTCCTTTTGCTAAAAAGGATTATAAAAGCCTAAAATATTGCCAGTGATGTTCTCTCTAGAAAATTCTGGCAGAAGCAGAATAGTCAAGTAGGTGTGTCTTGCATGACGTTTCTACTACCTAAACCATATTTGATATGGAAGACACCTGGCATTTGAAAACAAGGAGTATTTACATTTTATTTACATGGTAAATCAATTAAGAAAAAAAAGCATTTTATAAATTAATAAAATCATATAAACACTCCAACAACATGAATTATTTACAGTAAGTTGGAAGTAGATTGAACTAACATTCCTGCAGCCTTGTCCTTTTAGAATCAAATTCTCGTTTGAATTCACACTAAGTTGACATAATACACATATGTGGCCTTGAAATACATGGATTTTAAAATTCAGTTTATCACAGAAAAAAAATATATATATTTCCCCCTTGTCTTGCAGAGTTGCACTGTATTAAATAAAGCATGAGGATTTATGAAAGTGCTTCATCTGCTGCACTAATTATTTAAAACAGATAATTTAAATTATAAATGCATAAACAGTTGTAAGGTTGGGACCTTTTATATTGACATAAAACAAAGGAATGCAATACATTTCTTTCAGAATCTGGTTTACTTTGTTTCCTTTAAACTTTAAACCCATTAGATTGAAGTACTGAATTACGGTGTTCTCCGGTGCCATCTTCATTTCTGTACTTTCAAACAAGTACACTTGTAAAACAAACTTTGATTAATCCAACATAATGAATTTAATAGTTAAGCTTGAGAGCTAGACTTGAAATCTGCCTTAAAGATAGAGCATTACTGAGGAAAACGTTAGGACTTGGAGAGATTCAATTAGCTTGGTGTAAGATATTATGTCTTTGTGCAGACAATATCCATCCAGAACTGAAAGGGTGTGTTTATATGTCACAGGACATTTACATCTTGCTGTGTCCAACTGTATGGCTGAATCCTGCATTCCATAGATGAGCAAGAATATAGAAGGATTTTTGTCCAAGTACTGAGAAGTTCATAAAAGGAGTGAGTATGAGAAAATACGGTGAATTCATTAGATGTCAATGCTTCTATTATTCTGTGCATGTTTATTCAGAGTTACCTGCATAGAGACACAGAAAATCTTTCAGAGGAGGACACGCTCCAAGCCGGTCCTTCACAACCCACGGTTAAAATATCTCCAGTAAACCTGGAAGAGGGTGGGGAGCAACAGCTTCCAGTAAAAGACCCTTCACCTTAACATCTCTAGTTGCCCCCATGCTCGTCTAAAATTCTTGTTTATAAAGCCACTCCGTTTCGTTAAGTCCTCCTGGAAATCCCTGGCCCCGGCAACGCTGTCAGCACGGTGTTTCAGTTCCTGCGACACAGTCTCTTTAAAAAGGCAGAAGCGGACAGTAACGGTAACAGTAACTCCATCGGTGTCCCAGGTCTGCCACATCCCACCCGCTGGGGCGGAGGGGGCTGCCGCCTCGCGGGTCCTCACACGGCTCCTTTTTACGTCTGCCTCCTGCGGGGTGGCATTTTGCGGTCACTTGCAGTCCTCCCCATCCTTAAGGAAAGCGAAAAAGAAACCCAGAACATGTATTATTTTTTTTTCAACGGCCACTTCTTCGCAAATCGCTGGGTGCCTTCCTCTCAGCGCAGGCCTGAGTGCAAACTCCGGGCTCGTACCGCACACCGGCAGGGAAAGGAAAAAGAAACAAGGAGCCCCGGCGGCAGGCGGAGGGCTGGGGAAGGGGAGAGCCGCGCGCGGAAAGGGCCGCGCCCGCCGCCAGGCGCGGTTCGGCGGCGCTGGGAGGGAGCGGCGCGGAGCGGCGGCGGAAGCGGCGCTGGCTGAGCGAGCGGGCGAGGAGGCGGCGGCGAAGGGAAGGGGGAGGCTGTTGGTGTTTGGCGCCGGTGGAGGGAGTCATTCCTGCAGCTGCACTTCCGGTCGGCATTTTGTTGAGAGGGAGCGAGAGAGACACACACAGGATCCTTCCCCCCCCTCCTCTTCCCCCCACCCCTCCGCTCGGTACCGACTCACCGTGCCCGGGCCGCCCCCTCCTCCGCCCTCCCGCACTCGCTCACACGGAGGGAGCGGCGGCCCCTCGGCAGATCGGCCCCCCCTTCCGACTTCCCCCCCCACCCCCCCTCCCGCTCCCCCCGCGGCTCGGGCCGTGTCTCGGAACCGGTTCGGCCCGGTGCGGCGCGGCCCGTGTTGATGTTGTGAAGCAGGCTCAGGGGAAAGGGATTCGTCTCTGCCGCTCACCCCCCGGCTCTACATGTTCGCTGCACTGAGGAGGAGACGGAAGAGGAGCCAGCCCCCCTCCCGGCCCGGATTATTGTTGTTATATTATCTCCCCTCCTCCTCCTGCTCCGCGGCGGCGGCGGCGGCCCAGCGGCGGCGGCGGCTCCTCTGAGGAGGGAGGGGGGCGGATTTCTCTCCCCCTCTTGGATTCTCGTTGGATTCAGACGCCGATTTGCTCAGGTAATCCCCCCCTCCTTGTCTCCCCTTCCCCTCCCTGCCCTCTCCATCAGCCGGGCCGGGCCTCCGAGCCAGGGGCGGCCCAGCGCTGCCGAGAGCGGAGGGGATTAGCTCTTATCCGGGGTACGGGGGAGTAGGTGGCACAGGAGGTGTTTATTTCGCATCCCCCCTTCTTGCTCGCTTGGGTTTGGCGGAGGAGATCGGTTCTTCCCAGGCTGCCGGGAGGCCTAGGCCTGGTGGAGAGCGCAGGCCCGCCGGCCAGCGCCTTTACTCCAGCTCGGGGATTAGAAAGGCGAAGCGGCTTCTCGGTGACAGGCCTCAGCCCAGAGAGGAGGAGGAGGAGGAAACAATACAATTAGTCGCAAATGTGCGCTGATACTGTGCCATATTTACAACTTCACCAGAGCAAGGAAGCAAGGTCCCGGCGCAGACAGCCCTCTGAACTGAGGAAGGAGTAAGTGGAGGGACAGGGGAAGAGAGACAATGTAAATACACAGAAACAAAAATATCTGTCTTTGCTGCTCTTATCTCCTAGCAAACTCCATTCTGAAAGTTCGAATGGACGTGAATTTATAACGTTTAAGGACTCGATCTCTAAATAATAAGGCGATTGATTAGGGTGTTAATCACTTTGTGTATTTATAGCAGAACTAGACCTTGTGGACTGATTGACAATATGGACACCTGCAGAGCTAGGAAACAGATAGACAAGCATATTGTGTCGGTTATTCCACACAATCTCAATACTTATGTGCTGTAGATGTTATAGAAATATGTACTAAATTCAGGAGAAATACAATTTTATGCTTTCTTAAAAAAAAAAAATAGGGAAGGGGTTTAAGAGTAAAGTGGTACATTTATGACATCTCAGGGCCCAAGGTGAAGGTGAGATTTTACCTTAAGTATGTGAGGAACAAACGTAAATTTAATTAAGTGAAAAAGTGAAGAGTGTTTAAAAAGTGCCATCCTTTCTTGTCAAGCCATATCACTTTGAGAACCTGAGGTTGTTATTGGCTGCTTGTGTCCATGATGTTTGAATATGTAATGAGGTGTCACTTTAACAGGTCAAGTGTGTTTTGTAAATGACTGTTGATTAAGTGTCAGATCTTTATAAATAAATGATAGCTAATTTTCAGTAAAATAAATCTTGGACTTTCTATATAGTGTGGTTGAGAGTGATATTAAAAATTGAGGTAGATTTTAAAGCAAGCACCCTCCAAACTAATAAAAGTACTCCTCCAGAAATTACATAATAGGTGGAAAACTTAAGAAAATGACTTTCACTTTTCTTGTAGAAAGAAAATTAATAGATGACAAGCAGCTAATACTTTGTAAATTTTTAAGTAGTTTTTTGAGTTGTTCAGGCAGATCTGTTGTAATAGTAAGTGGTTATTGTATCTAATAAAGTAACTTTCTGGAGTATTGTGTTCAGAGTGGTAAAAACTGCTATGATGCCTTTGAGTGCCCTGATACATGTTTAGAAGGGTGAAGTTAATATAGTTGTCACGTAGAAGGCGTGTTTTTAATGCTGTAAATCCGTGTAGTAGTCAGTAGCGTGTCCGTGATTTGTATTGGTCAGGGAGCAGTTTGAATTTTAAAAAGCCTGAAGATCCTGCTGAGCCCCAATCCCGGCCTCCCTCCCTCCCACTAATCTCCCATTCCTGTCTTTGTGCTGCCTGGTCCTGTTAGACACTGTTTGCAACAGGGCCTCAGGCCTACGTGCCTGGAGAGGAACCATTTACTCTTCGAAAAACCAGCTTTTTATTTTTAAACTTAACGAATTGCAGAGGGAGCCACTAGTTGTCTCTTAACTGTCTCTATCTCTGTGTGTAGCTGAATTGCTGTTTTCTTTGGGTCCATAGCATGCGTAAGGGCTGAGTGCAGCTTTGCTTCACAGGAAAGAAAGGACTGTGCAGAAGTACTTGTAGTTCTTGGGGTAGTTTTGATCATTAGGAAGTGACGTTAGCTGAAACATTTATTTCGTTGTTTCAAACAACTCTTTCTTTAACAAAGAAATGTGCTTGTTGAGTTAACACGAGTGAATTTATCTGACTTATTTTTGAATTTAAGGGAGTTTGTTTTAAGTATATGAGATATGGACAGGAAATGAGCTACTGTAGTTATGTAGTTCCTGTCAAGTTTATCTCTCCAGGGTTGTGTTTACAGCTTTTTTTTTTCTTTTTTTTTCTTTTTTTTAACCAGAAAGTGTGCTCTTTTCTGATATCAAAACTAGGCTTATTTATAGAGAGAACATTATAGTGCTGTCTGTTTATGATTTGTAATGAGTTTTTGTTTTTGTTCTTTTGAGCCATAGATGGTTAATTCTCGATTACCTGCATTATCACAGTTTATGCAGTTGTAAATTTTAGGCAGAGGTATTTAATGGAGAAATGTAAGGTGACTTTTTTTTTTTTTTTTTTTAGGATCATATATATTACATATAGAATTGTGTACTTCACTTTCCATAGCATTAGAAAGTCTTTTGCTCATCACAGCACTTAACAGCTTAAGGATGTAGTTATTTTATTAATGCTATGGAAATAGAAAATCAATTATTCTTGAGTTGTTAGTTTTAAAAATCATTTTAACTGAAGAGGAAAAAGGAACATTTTTTCTTCTGGCTGTCTTTTACTTTGTGCTTTTGGCTACCTTGCATGTTTTGAATTTGTCACCTATGTACAAGTTCAATTTCTTCTTTTCCTGTGAACTTCAAAGTTTTATCTGAAGTTATTCCAACAAGTAAATAAATATCCCTGAAGCTTTTGCTATCTTGTAAAGCTTATCTTTTCAAGTATATATATATGTATATAGATATATAAATATATGTATATATATTATAAAGACATAGAAACAGGCATACAACAAAAAAACATAACTTTTCTACATTTGAAGTGCTTACATTTTGATTTAGGAGAACAATAAAGAAGAAACAGGGAAGCAAAATTATACAACTCAAACCATTTGTAGATCCCTGTTTTACACAAGGGTACATGAATCTGGGTGCAACCTCATTTACATATTTGCGAGTCCATTGACAATAGTGTTCCTCTTGCTCTTCTTGCAGAATCAACACAATATGTAGCAATGTCTTTGGGCTGGAACCATGTTTTTGTTGTTTGTAGAATGTTAAACATAATGCAGCCTTAATCCCAAATGATTCATGTGTATATTTGTCTGTAATATAAACAAACCATATTTTGAAGGATATTAGATGAAAGAGTAGTATACATTTATTTCAGCCAGAGATTGGTATAGTAAGTTTGCTATTGCAATTGTCTGTCTTTTCAGTAGTAAATGTGGTACATTTTTGTGTGCATTACATTAGGAAGTGATAAAGTCATCCTGTTAAATTTAAATTGATGTTAACTTCATAAACATTAGACAACAAATGTAAAGTTGGTGGACAATTGCTACTAATTGGAAAGAGAAATTATGATTCTTTTCCTAGTATTTGGAGAAATTATGATTCTTTTCCTAGTATCTGGACCTAAGAAAGAAATCTTTTCAAATTAAGAACTTACTGCTTTCTAGATATTTTTCTAGAAGAATTTATTCTATATTTGTCAATCTGTGTACATTTTGATAGCAATTATGAATGTACTCAATTGGAAAAATATAGGTCATTGTAACTTTAGAGTTTGGTGTTTGGTAGGCAGAAGGTGTATCATCCAGTGTTAGTAGCTACTTATAATCACAAATTATTTTGTTAGAAATATTCAACATTAAAAAAAAAAAAAAAAAAAAAAGGCCATTTCCATATGATGCAACTTATTTTCAGCCTTCCTTTTCATATGCCCTCATTAGATGTAATACAGATTAGGTTAGTTTCTGGTTTTCAATAATCAGTGATAACAAGCTATATGGAAGTGCTTGAAATTGGTGGTACCTGTATATTATTGGTAATAATCCTGTTTAAAGGTGATCATCTTTAATAGTAAAAAAAGGAAGTCTTTTTGTCATGTCGTTGTTATAAAACCCTTCAATACAATTTATCTATATTCATGTTTTATTTCATTACTGTTATAACCACATTTAGTAGATGTGCCTGACCTGCAAAGTACATGTGAGAGAGGTGCTTTATATTGATGTGTGCTGCGAGATTGTGCAGAGTCTATGATTTGTCTCACTTCCTGTCCCAACTGTTCCCTGTGGAAAATCTCACTAGCAACAGGGAGGAGAGAAAGAATTTTGGTTAAGCTGTATGTAGAATCTAAAAGGCAACTTAAATGTAGTTGTTGGTGCTGTTCTTGAAGGTGGCTTATAGAAATAACTTTTTAAAAAACGTAAAAATTGAAGAGCATTTTTCATGTTAAAGTCTTTAAGTTGGACCAGATTCTAGAAGATTGTATTCTTACTACTTCTATTATTTATTCCAGTGGGTTCAAAGTGGTTCTTTATATAATTAGATATTCCAATTTTTCAAATTATTGCTATGGTAGATATAAAGAACTACCGTGGTGGAGATTTTTTTTTTCCTTTTTCCTTTTTGACTTTTCAGCAGAGTGAGTGTGTAGACCTGCAATGTATTGTATAGGAAGAGTGTTGAAGACGTTAGACTGTAAAGTCAGACTCAGATAAGGAAACAGAATAAGACTTAAGAAACAAACATAAGCTAGCCCCCTTCTCTGTACACTGGATCATTAACTACATTATTGTATCTTCCCCTTACCATTGTAGCCCCAGTTCAGTGCTTCATACAATGCATGGGAAACAGCAGCTGACTAGTATACTGTTATAACCTACTTTATGTATTTGTTTGGCTTTGTCATGTAGTGTGCAGCCCACTGACATTACCTGCTGTATTGCATCCACATCTTTAATGAATGTTGCAGTGTTTTCATCTATTCATTTGTAAGAATTATCATAAAAATACATATCTGTGTGTCACCAATGTTCGAGAACACTTCTGTAGTATATCCATAAAATATTATTTCCATTTTACAGATGGAAGACTGAAACTAAGTCAAAATTGTGTTTTAAAAGTGCTTATAAATCTTGAGTGTGTAATTTGACATGTTTTATTCTTGAGATCTTTAGAGTTACTTCACAACACAGAATGAAATCATGAATTTATTTTATTTTGTTTGTTATTGTGGGCGTCTCACACTTCAACATATCAGGCCTGTTGTTTCTATGCTGCACCCATAAAAAATGTAGAATGGGTTTTCACCGATGGCCTTGAACATCTTTTCAGTTTTAGCTGTCTTGGTTATGCCAGGAACTAGACAGAAATAGATTTCCTGTTCTGAAAAAATTAAAAAGAGTCTCATAACATGAAGAAACAAACTATGGGAGACAGCAACTGTAGCATAACTCCAAATCTTCAAGTGATTAAATAACTTGCTTGCCATATTGAAGATTCTCAAAATGCTACTTTGAACAGCATACAGAAATAGCAAGCATGGAGAAGGTCTTAAGCCTTTTTTGGTGCATGTTTGGAGTGTGACTCTGCCCCTTGAAAGTGGTAGTTGTTGCAGTTCATGTAAACTGGTTGAGTGAAAACCCTTGCAACCTAGTGGTCAGACCATTTCACTGCAATGTCATTTGGTCACCAAATTAGTATTTGTGCTAAACTGTGTGTCCGTGTTAGGAAAGCAGGACTGTTCTGAGGTATCACATGTGTATTCCTAGCCAGAGCTGTGGGATGTAGAACGTCCCATGTTCAATCTGTATCAGACAGAGTTGTTCATGAGTTTTTCCTCCTCCATACAGCTTTTTATCATCTAATCATCTGCTCTAATCATGACCCAGAGGCTCAAGGTATATTATAGAACAGGTAGAACAAGTATTTCTAAGTTTGTAAAGTTTTGTGGGTTTTTTGTTGTTGTTATTGTTGTTTGGTTTTGTTCTGTGTTTTTTTTTGTTGTTGTTGTTGTTTTGTTTTATTTAATTACTACTTTTGCAGACAAAAATTGTTTTTGACAAACTTGCAGTTTCCAGCAGATCATCTCTTTTGGGGGAGTTTTTTGTTTTTTTTTTAATTAACTGTATGCTATTTAAATTTCACAGTAAAAAGGTGTAACACCTCACAGAACAAAGCTCCTTTTACTTTATAACTATAATTTGCTTCATGACCATTGTCTGTCACATACCATTACATAAAACAGGGATGCTGGGGGTAACAAAAGCAGTATATGATCATTTTATGAAGACAGTTCAGTCCTTAGTGTGTTTTGATATAAGTGTAAGTGATTGCAATTCTGACATTTCTTAATACTTTAATACTTTCATGTTTGGCTTTATAGTACAAACCTTTCTTTTTTCTTTCTTTTTTTTTTTTAAATAACATAACTTATCAAACTCTGGGAATGTAGGCACGTGTCTATGACACTGCAGGTCCTATCTATTATGTCTGAGCTAACAAACTCACCTTTGTGTTGACCATGTATTCAGAAAGGATAAGTTTAGAAATACTTTGTCTCAAAAATTTTGTTTTCAGGTCTAAAGTTTCAATACAGACTGTCCCACTTCTTGCATGTTTTCTTCCATTCAGACAGATATATTACCTATAATCTCTCTTTGGGTACTGAAAGGCTGAAATGTCTTTCTGGCTTCAAAGGGTCAGGTTAGAGAAGTCAGTGTTCAAAAATAATTTCTGACCTTTTCTTCAAATCAGTTGAACATCTCCATTCTCTGAGAGAGGATATTAACATTTGAGCATGAAGTGACTTCTGTGGTTGGGATGTGCATCTTGTTGCCACCTGAAAATCTGTGAAAAATTGGGCCAGTTACAGGTATCTGCAAAATTATCTCACTTTTCTTACTGTAGGCATTAAAGGCAAAAATGTTGTATGCACAGTTTACCTTTCCACATTAGTACAGTTTAGTGTAGTGAGGTATGCTATGGATTCTACAAGGGCTGTGCTGAAAGCAATGCCTTCTATCTTATGATGTTGGCCCATGATATCAGAGGCAGATTTTTGTGGTATGGCAGAAGGGGATGAACCTTCCCACCATTATCCTGTTAAGTGCTGTTGCCATGTGACAGATGGCAGCAGAGGGGCAATCTGACAGAATAGCATCTGATACGGAAGTGTAGATGTAGCAAAGGTGTGTCACTGAATTCTTCCATGTGGAAAAAATGGCACCCACTGACATTCACTGATTCCCACTGAACATTTATGGAGACCAAACAGTGGATGTGAGCACAGTGAGTCAATGGGTGGTGCGGTTCAGCAGAGGTGACAGTACTAATAGGTCGCCTCCACTGGTGCGACCTATTAGTCGCAATCAGAATTTTGTGAACACAGCATGCAGACTCTTGTTGATCACTGATGAAAGTGCATAGGCAATGGTGGTGACTATGTTAAAAATAGTATTTTGTGACCAGGAGTCTAATTTATCAAATAGTTCTCTTTGTAGCTGTCATAATTTTCATGGAAATACCTAGGAGACATTACTTTTGAAGCAGCCTACATAGTTTCCAGGTGGCCACTCACTGCTTATACATAGTGTTGATTTGTCTCTTCCACATTTGAACAGGAACTGAGGTTGCAGGTGTTTGGAAGGCTGAACACATAGAAGAGAGGAGTGGTGGATTGGAATTGAACTTAGACAGGTAGGGAGGGAGTGGAAATTTTATGGTCAAGAATTTGGGATGGAGGAAATTGCTAAGAAAATGATAACTGACTGGAACTGAATAGAGAAGCTTGTGAGATAGATACTGATGTCCTTAGCAAAGGTACAGGTAGACCTGTAATATAGTTTTAGCAGGGAACCAGGATAAAGGGGTGGACTGGAGTTGGGTATACAGTCAAGGGAATGTCTGTGGAGATGAAAATATGTGTGAAGTATCTACTGAGAGAGGCTTGAGAAGCCAAAACTATGAAACAACATTTGGCTGGTCAAATAAGTGATACTTCACACACTGAAGTTTGTTGTTTGAGTTGTCTGTCTGTTATTTTTATTTGTTTGTTTATTTATTTTGTTATTAACTGAGAAGAGCATATAATGAAAAGAAAAACCTCAGAAATATGGAATGCATCTAATAAGAGAAAATAGGAAATTCTGTAGTTTAGATATATGTAGTCTGCATTTGTCATTTTTGTGAATGCACAGTGATAGGTAATTTTGATTTGTTGCCGCTTTTTCTACAGAAATTTCAGTGACTATGTGGAATGAAAGTGGTTTCCTTCATAGAGATTTAAAACAAAACCAAAAAACGGACAGTAGGTTAATATCTTCTAGGAATGGTGATAGGTATCCTTCCTTGAGAAGAGGAATCTTGCCTTGAGAAGGTGAATTGCATAATCATAGGGTTTGGAAGGGACTCCTGGAGATCAGCTAGTCAAACTCTCCTGCTAAGGCAGGTTCTCTACAATAGGTTACTCAAGAAAGTGTCCAACTGAATTTTGAGTATCTCCAGAGAAGGAGACTGCAGCGTCTCTGGGCAGACTGTTCCAGTGCTCTGTCACCCTCACAGTAGAGAAGTTCTCTCTCATGTTTGGATGGAACTTCCTGTGTTCTGGTTTCCAGATAAGCTCCCAAGTTTGCTTCCACTCCTAGTTATTATTTTCTCTTTGGTGCTCAGTGTATATAGTCTTTTATCTTAATTGCTTTACATTGTTAAACCTTGCTCCAGAGATAGAATTCTCACAGGCATTTATGTGATATGTACTGGATTACTGGAATGCTTCACAGATTCTGTTTTAAAATGTTTTTGAGGAGAGTGCATGATCTTACAAGTTAGAAACTGAGATGCAGAAGTTGGTCACTGTCTTTATAACTTTGGAATTCCAACTGGACCTGACATTTAAATTAGTCTGACTTTTTTTTTTTTAATCATAACATGTATGATAATATTAGCGCAGATTTCATTAATTTTGATTGTAGCATGATTAATGAGCAATTCTTCAAATTAGATTTTGGAGAATGCAGGAATAAAGGAACACAGAAAAAAAAATATCATTTGTAATAGAAGTGGAATCAGATTCCTGTGAGTGGCATTTTTCTTTTTCTAGAAGGCTGGTCTCCCGTCTCCTTTGCTTCATACTTCTCTTTCACATTGTCTTGAAGTTGGAGAGTCATGTACGCAACAGGCCTTACAGCCTTATGAGTAGCTTTTAATTCATGATCAGGTCCCTTCTGTACAGTGAATGGAGATTGGGCCTGTGGGTGGGAGAGGAATGTTACATGATTATATAACAATAATAAAAGACTGTGTCAGAATTCCTGGGTGCAGGGGCATTTATTAACTTTTGATTGACTGTGCAAATGTGATCTTCTAGCCCGGGGGTGTGGGATTTCCTGGTAGAGGTCTAGAGGACTTTGTGTTGGTGCACAGAAAATGTAATGTTTGAGAATGTTCGATGTGAACGTGAAATTCTGTGTTGAATGTTCTGTTTTAGAGGGTTTTTTAAAGTTAGATCTTCAGCATTTTTAACATTATGCACTCTGATGTATAGAAATGTAATTAATATATTGTCTTTTTAAGCATTGCCTTGTACAGCTGTCACAGAGTAGTAAAATTGTAATCTTGATTTCTGCATCATAAAAAGGAGTTGAAATGAGGTCAAAATGGGGCTTTGCTGTGATTCTGCTGTTGAACAGATCAGCCCATGAGTGTCAATCACAAGTCAGAGATGTGTGAGCGTGTAAAACTGTACTGTGGTGCTGAGTAAGAGGTCTAAATAGCTAGGTTAGTCAATAGAAAACACTGACAAAAATTTTACCTCCTAAAATAGTTTAAATTTATCTGACATCCATAGTCTCTCTTCTAGGTTCTTTCCTTCTTCTAAATTGTCTTTGCACTGTGGTGCACTACTCCTTCAGCAGGAGAAGAGGGGAATGCCTGTTGTTCCTTACAGTCATAGAGACAGTGAATGATTCTGAAGGATGTGACAAATGTACTTTTGAACCAATTGCTACTGAGGAGGATGTTAGAATATCAGTATCTGGTATCCTGAGCAAGTGCTCTTCTGTCCTGATGACATTTCGAGTGAAGGGATGGAGGTGAAGATGCTGTGATGCAAAGTACTCATTTCTTGTGTGTAAGGCATGTTTGAAATGTGTGTATTTATCTGGACCTCTCTTGCTGTAAGGATCTTGCCCATGCTTAGGTGCAAAACAGACATTGAGTTAATTCTGCAAAACAGTGGTAGTTCTGGCATACACTGAAGCAAAGCTGTAGGTGATACCAACAATAATTTAGGTGACTCGTGGCTTTGATGTAGAACTGTGGGAACGTACTGTGCACTCCAGGGTCACTATTATAAAATACTATTTAGAGTTATGGCTCCACACATTTACTCACTGGAGTAATTGCCTCTGGTTCTGTCTAGTATGATGTAAAGTTTAGTCATGTTATTTACAGAAGTAGATCATTTATTTTTACCATGGAAAATATCATAAAAATATTTGAGGAATTGCAATAAAAATGGTTTGGTTTAAGAACTGTTTTGTTTGTAATTCTCTGAGTACCATCACATGGTCAAGACATCGTAATTCCACAAGGTAAACATTCTCAGTTTTTGCATCACATTGTAATCTTATCCTACAACCTGAAGGAAGAATAATGAAAGCTACTTACTTAATTTAGTACCCTTTTAAGAAATTATATTGAATTAGTAGGCTTCAGAACAGGAATTTTCTTTCCTTAAATGTTTGTGCTTATTTCTGACAAACCCCTTTTCTAGCTCAAAGTAGACATACGATGTTATGGTATTAAGTAGGTTCTTAATCATGTCTTGATAAATAATTAGCCAATAAAGTTTTACAAAATAGTTCTTTAGATGGACTCCTAAAGATTCCGTATAACTTGTTAAGTCCTGGTAATTTGAACTTACTCTGTGTTCAGCTACAGTAAATGTTAAATTGCATATATGTAACTTGTAGCAATAGCTCATAACTTGATTTAATTTAGCACCATTTCACTACTGGCTAAGGAGTGTTGAATTAGTTCACACTTTTTCCAGTTTAAAGATATATGTACAGTTGTTGGAAGTCATCTGATAAAAAGTAACTTCAGAGACTAGGCTAATGAACTTACCTAACTAAATGTTTCTACAATTCGTTGAATATGAGACCCTGAATGAAATGTGGTGAGAGAACAATGTTTGTCAGAATCAAAACTATTGAAGGTCTCCTCCCTACTCCTAATACATACAGGTGTAACTTTGAACTAGAGAATCCCAGTAAAAATGGAATTATCTCATTTTAAGTTGTATTGATTTTTGAAATTCTGTCAGAAGATATCATAAAATTTTTTTGTGGATATATAAATGTAACTATTTTAGGCAAGAACAGGAAAATATCATCTGTTCTATGATCACTAAACTTACATAGTTATGCTGTTTTGTAACAAAAAAGAAACAAAAATCAGAAGATGAGTATACTTTGGTTTGAATGTAGAGGACATAGAGGTTTTATTAGTAGAATAACATCTTGATGGAATTCAATTCAGATTTATGTATGTGATACAATGAATTAAAGATCTGTAAATCAAGTTGAGCATGAACTTACTATTGGGACTGCATGTCAGTGCTTTAAAACATTACTTGTACAAATGCTTTGCCTTCAGTAGATTTACATGTATGTAATTACTTGAAACTGGTACATATCAGCATTTACTTCCTGAAATAAGTTAGAATCCTCAGCTGGACTTTAAATAGGCTAGTTCCTAAGTCTTAGAGTATTAAAATGCAGTAAAATATTTGGTCACTGAGCTCAGTAATTATAAATTGGCACATGAGACTGTAAGAAGTGCTTTTGTTTTTCTTTAGATAATCTGTAGTCATTTTATAGATTCACCCCATTAAGACCAACACTAATGATCCTGTCAGAGTTGTAGTATGGTTCTTCAGGTTAATTTAGGTTTTGTCGTAATCATTGTTAACCTTCACCAAATAAGGACTTAGGGTCTGTAGGGTATGGAGGAGAGGATATCAGTTTGTGACTTGGTGTGCTCATTGCTAAGATATAGTGGTCAGCTTGTGATTTCTTTGTAATAACTTTGAATTCTGAACAAAGTTTAATGAAATGAGCACTCATAGATTCCTAACATAACTCATCAGTGTTTTTGTAATCTTAACTAACTTCAAATACTGTAATAGAATTTTATAGTCATCTGTGTAAAAGGCTTATATGCGTGTATATATTTACATGCAGTTTTCAATGGAAAAGTACAGCAGCATCTTTGAAAACTTGCCTTAAAGTCTTTTGGGAACTGAAAAATAGCAACTTAAAATACACCTATTTGAAAGCCATTGTCATAGAGGATTTAGAAGAGGGTATTTTCTATAAGTTAGGAATAATTAGCAATGGAGGGTGCTCAAGTTAGATGTAATATGAAGCTGGAAAACACAGATGTAAATGCGTATTGAATAATATGTGATAGCAAGTTACTACTATACACAATACTATTGCCAATATGATCTTATGTCTTAGGTATAAGTATTATCATGTGTGCCAAAAGTATGCAGACAATCATGTTAAACATGTGGCCTGAGAAGGCCACTTGCTATTCTACAAGCCTTAGTTTGTGGTCTCCCCTGGCAACTGTTAGAAAAGGATTATGAATTGAGATTTGTCCCTGGATCGTATCCTGTGAGTTTTCAGTTTTGCTTTGTTTGTCTGAAGAGAGTGGATGGTGCAGTCCCTCTTTGTTGCCACAGGAACAGATCTTTTTGTTTCTGCTTCTTATCTGCGCTCCTCATAGTTGTATGTTTTACTGCAGAGATTGGTCGTAGATCCAACATTACTAAGAAAGAGGACAGTAACTCAGTAGCTGAAACCCTGGATAAATGGCTAGCAAAGGGTATCATTCCTACCTATGTAGAGTACTTCAGTATCTAGTATAAAAAAGGAAGACAAGAAAGCATTAATAACTACTCCTTATTGTTATTGAGTGTACATATTGATGCTAGTTTCAAGTAGTTGAGGCCTGATCCATTTTAGCTCCTTCTGGTCTGTGTTTGAATGACCTGAACAAAGCTTGAAGAGTATCGTGCTTCCTTTCTGATGCTTCTGTGTTGTCAAAGTTTTCTCATATGGACGTATAGTTTCTGTTTCTCATTTGTGCTAAAGCAATTTCCAGTTTGGAAAAAAGCAAATTGATTTTATTTCTTCTGCAATAGCGAGGAAGCTACAGAGGACAGAAAATCTTCTTTAAAATGGATCAGTGATTCTTGTGAAATAAAATTAATGCCTCATATGAGAAAGACTAAGCTACCTTTCTGAAAGTTAGATGTGTGTCGCCTGTAGACTACGTCTGTTCTTCTTTAGCTATCCTTTACAAACATTTCCATACACATGTATATCATAGTGTGTCTTACCTTGGACGCACTCATTTTCATTCATCAGTGAATGATGGTAGGCAAATAACTGTATCTTTCTTATAACCAGAAATACATAACATAACTGTTTTGATAAGTTTTCAAATGTTTGCTTTTTAGATAAGTGAAAGATACAGTGCTGATAATCAGTGGCATTTTACTTTTTTTCAGCAAACGTAAAACATTGCATGACACATCAGATGTATTTTAAAATCCATCCCTGCCCTGGAACAGAAGGAATACTTTGTTGGAAATTGTTGCAGTTGAAAGTTACATAAATAAACTGCTCAGCATGGTATTGTGGACATTCGGTTATAAGTTAGACATGCTGAGTAACCTATTCTTCAGTTTAATTTGTGATTTATCTGCATTGCCAGTTATGAATATCAATGTCTCTGTAGAATATGGACCACAGTTCACCTTTGCATTACCAAAAGCCAGGAAAATAGTGTTGTCTCAGTACTATAGTGGAAAGCTTTATGGTAATGCATTAGAGAAATTAAGGGCTATAATTAGCTCTCTGTTCCTGTGTTCCAGTGAGTTTAAGATCCTTAAAGAAGGAAGAATGTAGAAGATGGTCATCATTTGAGTAAAGTGTCTGAAGAATAAAGTACATAGGTAATATGTGTTGGTTACAAGAAGGGGTGGAAAGATGTAGATTGTCTTGGCTTGATACTGTGAGGCCAGTCCTAACCTTTATGGAGCAGCTCCCGCACAAATGGCTGTCAGGTGAAGTCCTCAGTGACTGGAAAAAGGGAAATATTACTCCAATTTTAAAGAAAGGGAGAAAGGAAGACGCAGGGAACTACAGGCTTATGAGCCACACCTCTGTGCCTGGGAAGATCATGGAGCAGATCCTCCTAGAAGCTATGTTAAAGCATACATGAGATAAAGAGGTGGTCTGAGACAGCCAGCACATCTTCACCGAGGGCAAATCTTGCCTGACCAATCTTGTGGCCTTCTATGATGGAGTGATGACATCAGTGGACGGGGGAAGGGTGATGGATGTCATCTACCTGGACTTCTGCAAGGCCTTTGACATGGTCCCTCACCACATCCTTCTCTCTAATTGGAGAGGTGTGGATTTGAAGGATGGACTGTTCGATGGATTAAGAATTGGCTGGCTGGATGCAGCCAAAGGGTTGTGATTAATGTTTCTGTGTCAGGGTGGAGGCTGGTCACAAGCGGTGTCCCTCAGGGGTCAGTCTTGGGACCGGTGCTCTTCAACATCTTCATCACTGACACAGACGATGGCATCGAGTGCACCCTCAGCAAGTTTGCGGATGACACCAAGTTGAGTGGTGCAGTCGATACTCTAGGGAGGAGGGTAGCCATCCAGAGGGATCTGAACAGGCTGGAGAAGTGGGCCCATGAAAACCTAATGAGGTTCAATAAGGCCAAGTGCAGGGTGCTGCACTTGGGTCGGGGCAATCCCAGGTATTTATACAAACTGAGGGAAGATGTCCTTGAGAGCAGCCCTGTGGAGAAGGATCTGCAGGTCCTCGTGGACGAGAAGCTGGACATGATCCAGCAGTGTGCATGTGCAGCCCACCAGAAGGCCAACTGTGTTCTGGGCTGCATCAAAAAAGGGGTGGCCAGTAGGGAGAGGGAGGTGATTGTCCCCCTCTACTCAGCTCTTGTGAGGCCCCATCTGGAGTACTGCATCCAGGCCTGGGGCCCCCAGTACAGGAGGGACGTGGAGCTCTTGGAGCAGGTCCAGAGGAGGGCCACTGAGATGATCAGAGGGCTGGAGCACCTCTCCTGTGAGAAAAGGTTGAGGAAACTGAGCTTGCTTAGTTTGGAGAAGAGAGGGATCCAGGGACACCTCATTGTGGCCTCCGAGTATTTGAAGGGAGCGTATAAACAGGAGGGGGTATGGCTTTTTATGAGGGTGGGTAGTGATAGGACAAGGGGGAATGGTTTTAAACTGGGACGGGGGAGGTTTAGGTGAGATATTAGGAGGAGGTTTTTCACCCAGAGGGTGGTGATGCACTGGAACAGGTTGCCCAAGGAGGTTGTGGATGCCCCATCCCTGGAGGCATTCAAGGCCAGGCTGGATGTGGCTCTGGGCAGCCTGGTCTGGTGGTTGGTGACCATGCACACAGCCAGGGCATTGAAATTAGGTGATCATTGCAGTCCTTTTCAACCCACGCCATTCTACAATTCTATGAAATGGTAGACAGCATGGTGGTTAGTCAATGTCTTTGAACTATGTCCCTAGACTAAGACTTGCTTCTTAGTGAAATATTCAACCTTTTTTTTCTTTCCCCCAGTTTAATGAGCAACTTTCTGGGGAAAAGGATCCATGTAGATCCCTCCTGTCTTCCTATTGTGAAGAAAGTATTTTCATTACTGTTTCTCCCCTGTAGTTTATTTACATCCCCTTATACTTTGCTATGTAATCTGGGTAATATTCTTAAACCTCTGCCTGGTAGATGGTTTCTCATTCATACATGCTTAAGATAACACCTGTAGGATCTTTTGTAGATATTGCAATTGCTTCTTGATATTTTTTCTTGCTGTTTTCTGGATCTATCACAGCCTGTCTCAGAGAGCTTTAGACAGCTTTGATATCATGCATGATTTTAAAATTTGGCTAAGTAGGTCAGTATACTAAGTAGTTACAGGAGGTGGATAGAACTTTTGGAATAGATTTAGTTGTCTTGGTGCTAATGTGGATTTTTTTTCTGTTCTTTTAGCAAAAACAAAAAACAAAGAAACAAAAAAATAACCCAAAAACAAACAAACAAAAAACCCTCTTCTGTTTGCCAAATGTGAATTTAGGAACCTGAGAATTGGAAAGAAATACTTTCTCCACATTGATGGCTTTGTTGTACAGTTGGGCAGTGTAGTATTTGGAGAGCATGATATAAGCTTTTGTGAATTATTTGAAATTAAGTTAATGTCTGTTTCCAGAGTATAGGGGTTTATTAGGAATAGCCATGTTTAGTCATCCTAATTTATTTGATGCTATATTTGGTCAGTCTGATTACTTGAAGAGAAATATTTTCTCCACAGTAAAAGAGTTTGAAAGGTAGTAAAATTGTGTAAATCTAGTTTATTCAAAACTGTTGAGTTGTATTGAGAAGTAGTTGATCTACATAGCCATGTTGTTCTGATTCTAAAAAAGGAAAATTAATGAAAATTTATACAAAAAATAGATTAATAAAGCATCTTCATCAAGTTGTATTTACTTTTTGTGTTAAGAACCCTTTTTGATACTTAGTTCCACTGTGAAAAACACTCACATAAGGTGAAGTTCCCAAATGATTTCCTAGTTTTACAAAGTTTCTTCTTTTAAACATCATTTTGATACTATTTGTTCAATGAATCCTATAACTACACCTTTAATTTTCATAAAGTAAAATAGTTGTTAATTTAGGTACTGTTGTAGCAGAGATGTTACTGGCCAGAAATCTTCATGATGAACTTGAGGGATTGAAAACACAAATGTTAAAAGTTTAAGAATAAACATAAAAGTATTTTAATGAAAAGTTTTTAGATAAGAAGGGCATTTTCCTTCATGTTGTATGTTACCTAACATGTGGGATCTATTCTTTATTGAACTCTTTTGCTACTGTTGTATGATTGTGAATAGTATAAAAACTGACACAGACTGTGATTAAGTCATTTGCTGGAATAATACAGTTTTGCAAAGCAGTCATAATTCTGAAACTTAAGAGCCATATGTTCCTGGTTTTAAGTTTTTTGGTCCCACTTCTTACTGCTTGTGCAGAATGAAAGACTGATGTTGTTTTGAATATCATAGAATCATAGAATTGCTAAGGTTGGAAAAGACCCACAGGATCATCCAGTCCAACCATTCGCCCTTCACCAATGGTTCTCACTAAACCATGTCCCTCAACACAACATCCAAACGTTCTTTGAACACCTCCAGGGTCGGTGACTCCACCACCTCTCTGGGCAGCCCATTCCAGTGCCTGACCACCCTTTCAGAGAAGTACTATTTCCTAATGTCCAGCCTGAATCTTCCCTGGCACAGCTTGAAGCCATTCCCTCTAGTCCTATCACTAGTCACACGAGAGAAGAGGCTGACCCCCAGCTCACTACAACCTCCCTTCAGGTAGCTATAGAGAGCAAGAAGGTCTCCCCTGAGCCTCCTCTTCTCCACACTGAACAATCCCAGCTCCTTCAGCCGCTCCTCATAAGGCCTGTGCTCCAGACCCCTCACCAGCTTTGTTGCCCTCCTCTGGACATGCTCCAGGGCCTCGATGTCTTTCTTAGAGTGAGGAGCCCAAAACTGGACACAGTACTCGAGATGCGGCCTCACCAGTGCTGAGTACAGGTGGACAATTACTTCCCTGTTCCTGCTGGCCACAGTATTTCTGATACAAGTATTTCTGATGCCATTGGCCTTTTTGGCCAACTGGGCACACTGCTGGCTCATGTTCAGTCTAGAGTCAATCAACACCCCCAGGTCCATTTCCTCTACACAGTCTTCCAGCCACTCTGCCCCAGGCCTGTAGCGTTGCCTGGGGTAAATATGTCTTGCTACAGACAACAAAGTGGAAGTTGTGGTCAACTGCAGATATTAATATGTATTTTTTTTATAAGTTAGTGCTTAAGAGATAGGTCTTTTAAGTTACTAAGTTCTGTTCTGTAATGTTCATAACTTAGAATTTTAAAGTATTTAGTACAGTCATATTTCTTACGTGTCTTATGCTAGATGAACACAAGGATATGAGAATCATGCATTCTCTAAAGTTAGTATTGTAGCTCTATCTTTATTCAGTAGTTGTGTGCTAAGGAGCTTTTTCTATTCAGAATGTGAGGCTGTTTGAAGTGGAGACTACCTGTGATGTTTAATTATTAGCAATTTTTAGTTCAGTGAGGTGTGCAGGCTTTTATCCTTCTGATTAGGGTAAGATAACTCAACTTGGCATGGTCTGTCTGTCATTTGTTGAAAGTGAAATCACTTAGCTGCTTAGGTGGAGTGACAAATTCAGGAATTGATGATTCTTCTGATACTCATGGCTTACAGCTTTGACTTTTTTTAGGCACATAAGAAATACAAGAAGTCTGTTAAGGAAAAAATGTCTGTTAAGTCTTTTAAGGTACAAATGTAAAATATAAAAAATAAAAACAACTAAACAAACAAACAAAAAACCCAAACCAACTAACAAAAACAAAACAAAACAAAAAAACACAACCCTAAACCTGCCGAACTTTGATACATTACATTTTCATTCTATCATTCTTCAGGATTTTTCCCCAGTTTTGTCCTGTCATTATTATTTTTAAATTTGCATTTTGTTTGTTTGTTTGCTTTTTTTTTTTCCTTTTAATTTCCTGATTGAGATAGTGTTGTCTTCTATCCTAAGGATTCCCTAAGAGGAGGGGTGAGGGGAGGAAAAAAAAAGAGAAGGGTGGCCACCAGTGTACAGCTGATACATTATGATTCTAGTGTGATGGAGGAAGCATAGTTGAGACTTCGGTATGGGATGGAAGCTGCCAAAGTATTAGTTCACCTGCAGAAACTCACATTGCTGGAAGTTACGTATTACCTTTGCAAGAGAATATGTTTCTACAGTTCCTTAGTCATGTGGAAGGCTTTGTAGGCCTTGTAGGTGAACTTTAAGGACAAGGATAGCAGATATAAGACAAGTAAGCGTTGCTTTAAGAATTGTTTCTATTATTTTGCTCTTCCCAGATGAGCTTGGAATTTTTTAATACCATACATTTTCATTTACATTATTTTTTTCTGCTTTTTTTCCTGAACAATAAGAGTCAAAGGTTTCTTTTCATATTCTAGTATTGCATGTTTTTTCAATAGTATTTGATGTTAATTTCTGAACAGATGAAAGGAAGAGAGATTTAAGAATGCTAATGTTGTATAAGCCTTACTTCTTGTTCTCGTAATTTGAACATAGTTCATTTTTGCTAATAGCTGGGGAAAAAAAGCTACCTACAGTTTAATTAACAGATGCCTCTTCCACAACATTTTGTATTAATCATACTTATTTGCCTACAGCCTCTTAAAACTTAAACAGCTATCTACTCCTTGGCAGGCCAGTGAACATGCCTACAGGACACATGAATGTTTCTAAAAAATACCGCTACTCAAATCTAGATTTTACTTGCCTCCTCATTAAAGTGTTAGTTATTTTCTAGTATTTACTGTTGCTGCTATTTATGGATCAGAAATAATTTTGTAAACATCTTGTATCATTAGAAGGCTGGCAATGTCAGACACATTGCCAAAGTATTCCTGAAATTTCACCAAAAATCTCTTACTACTTTGAAGGGTCGTGTGCATATTCTAACGTAATTCATGCTAGAGAAAGCTTGTTCCTGATACCTGAAATCTGTACCTGTACAAAATGAGCCATTTTCAGTGGACAATGGGGATTGAATGTTAAGTATGCTGTGCGTTAAATAAGTGCTGTCTACGCTATGTTACGTAGCAGGTTAACTGCATATACACAGATGTTGCTGAAATCAGTTGTGAGTTGCTTTCAATCTATTCAGTACGTGGATAGTTCATTCCTTCAAATGAACTGCTATGGGTTTGTTGGCAAGTGAAACATCAGCTGGAGTTTGTGTTTGTTAGTAGTGTTTCCCAAAGGCCAACATGGGTAATTGTAGAGTACAAAAATAATTGTGTTAATTTTGCCTACTTCCTAGTCTGCAGAAGAGATAACTTAGATAACATTTAGACGTGTTTCCCAATATTAGTTAGGAAGCAGCCAGAGTTTGCCAGTGCTATTAAGCTTCTGCATTGCAGAAATTGTAAGGATCCCTGGATTCTACAGAATAGCCCATTAGAAATTCTTCAGTGACTTAGATACATTTGAATAGTGGATGGTTTAGTGATTGTATGTCTTGTTTTTTGATGTGGACATATTATTTGGTGCTATTTTAATTCCAGCTTGTTTCATACTTTTTTTTGCATGCGATTTTTGATGTAATTATGCTTACCATTGCATAATAGGCATATGAGAAGTGCTGGTAATACTAGGGTTGTGTTAGAATAGCTGCTGCTTTGTGTGGTGTTTGGGACCAGTAGGGGTTTGATAGTGAAATGAACATTCGGATTTGAGTGTTAAAAATTACCTGTTTCACCATGCAAACTAGCTCTTGGTGAGATGGTCACAGCAGGTGAAAAACAAACAAACAAAAGAAACTGCTTTAGGTGATAACAGTCTTGGTAGTACTTGGAGATGTGGGGCATTTCACTAGAGTGTTATTTTCATCATTGACAACAAAGTTCTTACATCTTTTTCAACCCCCTTTTTTCTTTCCTCTGTTTTGTCTAGGTCTAGATATACATCACAAGTTTAAATTCTTTCCAAGTTTAAATTATTATCATATTAATATTCTATTAATAATCTACACCAATAATATCGACGGTGGGATTAAGCAAACCATTAGCTAGTTTGAGGATGACACCAAGCTATATTGTGTAGCTGACAAACCTGAGGGTCACATTCAGAGAGATCTAGACATGCTCAAGTAGTGAGTCAAGGAGAGCCCCGTGAGATTCAGCAAAGACAAGTGCAGGGTCTTACACCTGAGTCATGGCAACTCTCACTCTAAATAGAAGCTGGGATTCAAAAGGACAGAGCATAGCCATGCTGAAAAGGACTTAGGGGTACTGGTGGATAGCAAGCTGGGCATGAGTCATCAATGTGCCTAGAAACCCCAGTGAATACTGGGCTGCATCAAAGGGAGTGTGGCCAGCAGATTGAGGGAGGTGATCCTGCTGCTCTGCTCCCTGCTGTGAGACCTCACCTGGAATACTGTATCCAGATGTGGAGTCCTTGGTACAATAGAGACATAGACCTGTTGGAGAACTAGCTACAACAGATATGGAGAAGGCTGAGGTACTCAGTGAGTTCTTTGCCTCAGTCCTCACTGACAGCCAGGATTTTCTTGTCCCTGAAGCTCACATCCCTGAAACTGTAGGTGGGAACTGAGGGAGCAAAATCCTTTGCCCCCCATCTATTAAGATGGAGCAAGTCTGAGACTGACTCATGAGACTGAATGTGTACAAGTCTATGGGGCCAGTTAACAGGCATCCCAGTGTCCTAAGGTAGCTGGCCAATGTGGTTACCAACCTACTCTCCATCATATTTGAAAAGTTGTGGCTGTCAGGCAGCTTCCTGGGGACTGGATAAAAGGAACCATCACTCAAGTAAGTGAGGAAAGAGGACTAGGGGAACTACAGGCTGTTGAGTCTCACCTCTGTGCCTGGGAAGGTCATGGGACACATCCTTCTGGAAGACGTTAAGACACATGAGAGGTGAGCAGGTGATCCGAGACAGCCAGCATGGCTTTACCAAGGGAAAGTCATGCCTGAACAATGTGGTGGCCTTCTATGATGGAGTGATGGCATCGATAAACAAGGGAAGGCAACTGAAGTTGTCTACTTGGACTTCTGCAAGATCTCTGACATGGTTTCCCACCACATTCTTTTCTCTAAATTGGAGAGATACATGTTTGAAGGATGGAGTATTTGATGGATAAGGAATGGGTTGAAAGGTTGCAGCCAGAGGGTTGTGGTCAATGGCTCTTATGTTCAGGTGGAGGCCGGTAACAAGCAGTGTCCCCCAGGAGTCCATCTTGGGTTCGGTACTCTTTAATGTCTTTATCAGTGACATAGATTATGAGATTGAGTGCAACCTCAGCAAGTTTGCTGATGGCACCAAGCTGATATAGCAGAAGGAAGGGATGCCATCAGAGGGACATTGATAAACTCGAGAAGCGGGCCCTTGTGAACCTAATGAGATTCAACAAAGGAAAGTACAAGGTTTTGTGCTTGAGTTGAGATAATCCAAGATATGTATACAAACTGGGTGATGAACTCCTTGAGAGTAGCCCTGCGGAGAAGGACTTTGGGGTCCTGGTTGATGAAAATCTTAACATGAGCCATCAGTGTGCACTAGCAACTCGGAAGGCCAACAGTATCCTCGGTGGCATCAGTAGAGGGGTGGACAGCAGGGTGAGGGAGGTGATTGTCCCCCTCTTCTCTGACCTTGTGAAGCCCCAGCTGGAATACAGCATCAAAATCTGGGGCCACCAACACAGGAAAGATGTGGATCTGTTGGAGGAGAGCCACACAGGTGATCAAAGTGCTGGAGCACCTCTCTTATGAAGATAAGGTGACGGAACTGGACTTGTTCATCCTGGAAAAGAGAAGGCTGCAGGGAGACCTCATTACGGCCTTTCAGTAATTAAAGGGCATTTATAAACATGAGGGAAACCAATTTTTTATTCAGGTAGATAGCGATAGGACAAGGGGAAGTGGTTTTAAACTAAAGGAGGGGAGATTTAGATTAAATTTTAAGGAGAAGTTTTTTACTGAAAGAGTGGTGAGGTGTTGGAACAGGTTGCCCAGAGATGTTGTGGATGCCCCATACCTGGATGTGTTTAAGGCCAGGCTGGATGAGGCCCTGGGCAATCTGATCTAGTGCCTGATCTAGTGGCTGGCAGCCCTGCGTGTGGCAGGGAGTTTGGAACTTGATCCTTGGGGTCCCTTCCAACCCAAGCCATTCTATGATTAGAAAATAAAAAGTTTTGGAGTAACCTTTCAGCATAAAATTAGTTCATCTCATTCTTACTCTCCTATTTGTGTATTGCATCTTACTTTCTCTTTTAAATGAATAGTGAATTTGGCAATGGTCCTGTGAGAACAGTAGCTTTCAGTGTCAGTAAGTTACTGAAACAGTTTATTGGTTGCATGGAATTTCATCTTGCACATTGTGAGTGCCTTTAGTACTACTACTTTCACCTATCTTCTCTGATTTTCAGGCTGTTTTTTATTTTTTTTTTCTTTTTTCTTTTCACATTCATTTCTGTTCTTTCATTTTACTGATAAATTAATTTAGAAAATGTAGTGGTACTAACATTTGTCAGTTGATCATACTACTTCTTGCTCTAATTTTCCTTTACACAAGACATCAAACAATTTCAATTCATTTATATAGTGAATGATCTCAATGAAGAACACGAATAACAGTGGAGTGATTCAGACTTTCTCTTGTGTGTCTTTTTGTTAATCCAAATTTAAATTATGAAATACTTATTTTGATAAAATGACCGTGTTAATGAAAAAAAGTAAATGATACAGAATTCTACCTAATGTATTAAAAAAATTTTCAAGGGCTAAATTTCCCTTGTCAAAGCATACTTTCATATATTGACAGGAATGTCTGCGCTTTTACTGTATATCAGTTTGAAAGCTGTAGAAAGTCACAAGCAGTTTCCATAGCTCAGCTGATGGACAGTAACCTGAAGAAGAGCCCTGGGCCTGATTTCTGGCAACATCTGAATAGGTAATGTTGTGCTGTCCACGGTTCTTGTACTGAACTAAATTAAAACTCATTCAGAAATTCATTGGGAAAATAATAATATTAATTCCTGAAATAAGCAGTTTTAAAAAGGGGTGAAAGAGTAGCACATTACCTAAGCTCTGTAGCTACCTTCTAAAATGGAATGTAGAGATCAGTTTTCAGTTTGAGGAAATTTGGGATAATTTGTGGGCATATGGAGTAGATAAATACAGTTATGTTTAAGAGTTTGTATGAACAATGTGTACTAGTTACACCTTGTGTAAGACAGTCAGCATTGCTTTCTAAGGAGAACTTGGTTCACAAATTTTTGGGTGGAGATGGCAAAATAATCAAAATGAATCTAAGAAATCTACTTTGTATACAGATGGCAGAACAAAGCACTTGGATTTTACTGTGAAAACGACAAATAGTAGAGGGAACTTACCTTACTGACAGTGTGAATGAGCTGGAATGGAACGTGATGTGGGACAAAGGAAGGGCAACTGATGTCATCTGCCTGGACTTCTGCAAGACCTTTGATGTGGTTCCATACTGCATCTTTATCTTTAACCTGGAGACATATGGGTTCAAAGAGTGGACAATTAGGTGGATAAAGAATAGGTTGGATGGTCACAGCCAGAGGATTGTGGTCAATAGCTCCATGTCCAGGTGGCTACTGATGAGTTGTGTCCCCCAGGGCTCTGTTCTGGGATCCATGCTCTTCATGATCTTCATCAATGACATAGACAGTGACATTGAGTGTACTGTCAGTAGGTTCGCAGGCCACACAAAGCAGAGTAGTGCAGTTGATATGACAGAAGGAAGAGTTCCCATCCAGAGGAACATGGACAGGTTCGAAAAGTGGGCCCATGTGAACGTGAGATTCAAGAAGGCCAGGTGCAAGGCTGTGCACTTGGATTGAGGTAATCCCAGATATGTATATAAACTGGGAGAAGAACTCCTTGAGAGTAGCTGAGCTGAGAAGGCCTTAGCGGTTCTGGTTGGTGAAAATCTTAACATTAGCCAGCAGTGTGCACTTGCAGCCTGGAAGGCCAACAGTGTCCTGGGCTGTGTCAGAAGAGGAGTGCAGTACTGCATCCAGTCCTGGGTCCCCCAGCATGTGTCGAGTTGTTAGATTAAGTCTGGAGGAAGGCCACAAAGATGATCAGAGGAATGGAGTGCCTCTCACCTGGAGACAGGCTGAAGGAGATGTGCTTGTTTAGCCTAGAGAGGAGAAAACTTTGGGAACATATAATTGCAGCCATTCCGGTAACAGAAGGGAACTTATAATCAGGAGGGAAATTGATCATAGAATAGTTTGGGTTGGAAGGGACCTTTAAGATCACCCAATTCCAACCCTTTGCTATAGGCAGGGACACCTATCTCTACACCACGCTGTTTAAAGCTCGATCCAGCCTGGCTTTGAATGCTTCCAGGGAGGGGACATCTACAACCTCACTGAACAACCTGTTCCAGTGTCTTACCACCCTCACAGTAAAGAATTTCTTCCTAATATCTAGTCTAAATCTACCCTCTGCCAGTTTAAAGCCATTTCCCCTCATCTTGTCACTACATGCCCTTATAAAAAGTCCCTCCCCAGCTTTCCTGTAGGCCCACTTCAGGCACTGGAAGGCCACTATAAGGTCCTCCCAGAGCCTTCTCTTCTCCAGGTTGAAGAGCCCCTGCTCTCAGGCTGTCCTTGTAGGAGAGGTGTTCCATCCCTTGGATCATTTTTGTGGCCCTTCTCTGGACACACACTGACAGGTCTATGTTGCTCCTGTACTGAGGACTCCACATCCAAACACAGTACTACAGGTGAGGCCTCATCAATGCAGAACAGAGGGGCAGCATCACATATTTTGATGCAGCCCAGGATACGGTTGGCTTTCAGGGCTGTGAGAGCATATTGCTGGCTCATGTCCAGCTTCCCATCAACCGGTACCCCCAGGTCTTTTTCAGCAGGGCTGTGCTCAATCCTTTCATCCCCCAGCTTCTATTGGTAGTGAGGGTTGCCTCAGCCCAAGTGGAAGACCTTGCAGTTGGTTTTATTGAGCCTCATCAGGTTCACCTGAGCCCACTGCTCAAGCCTGTCTAGGTCTCTCTGGGTGGCCATTGACCGCCACTCTCTGGACCCGATCCTGCAGCCAGTTCTTCATTCATTGAACAGGTCCATCCATCAAATCTGTATCTTTCCAATTTGGAGAGAAGGATGTTGTGGGGTACTGCGTCAAATGTCTTACTGAAGTCCGGATAGATGACATCACTGACTCAACTTTTAAAGTATTAATTGGTTCTTCTTCTTTTTTTTTTTTTTTCCATAAGTTTTTTTTAATTAGTTCAGAATGATTTAGAAGTGGCCCTGGGGGGAGGTGGGGGGTGAGGGGGACGACAAAAACAAGCAAAGAAGCTTTCTGAGTTTGTAGCACTTACAGAAAGATAAATATTTAAAGTTCTTAAAGTTCATAACATTATTGTGAAACTTGCCAAAATGTCAAGCTTTGAAATATTTAGTTTATATAAGCAGGCTGAATTGTATCAATGAAGTAAAGCAACAAATGAGTGCTGTTCAGACGAGACTTTGATTGTATTGCTTTTATGTTCTAAGTAACTCCTGGTCATACCACCTTCATTTCCTGACATGTCAAATTACAACAGTATTTCATCACTGAACCCTGTTCTTTTGAATCGGGGATATTGTGAGTCACATCTAACGCAGAGTTAAATTGCTGGCATATTCAACTTGCTGTACCTTTTGTGACACTCTCTGTAGAATTTCCTCATTCACTGATAAAGTTGATTCTTTACCTTGATTTCTTATGGAAGAAAATGGTTGTATCAAGAGGAGTGACATTCTTAACTTTTGAAGACAATTTGTTACTGCAAGCTTCATGAGGACTGTCATGGTTGAATGTGATAAAAGTTCTGAATAGTCCTCCCCTGCATTGTTATGCTAGAGTAAACTTATACATAACTGAGTTCTGCACTGACCAGCATCTATGTAGCATTGAGTTAGGCACAAGAGAGGTGTTGTGTATCTGTATATAGTGCATCTACAACAAGGTTAGAGGGTAAAGTTCAAGTTAGTGTAAGTGTAGGGTAGGAATCTGTATAAAACAAGTTCTGACTGATAATCTGGATGAGAAGATAAAGTGCACCCTCAGTAAGTTTGTAAATGACACTGAGTTGGGAGGAAGTGTCATCATGCCTGTGGGTAGGAAGGCCCTACAAAGGGATCTGGACAGGCTGGATCTCTAGGCTGAGGCCAGTG
The DNA here is from genome assembly GCF_016699485.2 of Gallus gallus. Classification (NCBI taxonomy): domain Eukaryota; kingdom Metazoa; phylum Chordata; class Aves; order Galliformes; family Phasianidae; genus Gallus; species Gallus gallus. Next base: position 11,884,835 of record NC_052572.1, read on the forward strand.
GGATGAAGTTCAGTAAGACCAAGTACTGGGTTCTATCTACACTTTGGCCACTACAGCCCCAGGCAATGCTACAGGCTTGGGGCAGAGTGACTGGAAGACTGTGTAGAGGAAACGCGCCTGGGAATGTTGTTCAGTGCTCGGCTGAACATGAACCAGCAGTGTACCCAGCTTGCCAAGAAGGCCAATAGTATCCTGGCTTGTGTCAGGAATGGTGTTACCAGCAGGAGCAGGAGGTGATTGTCCCTCTGCACTCAGCACTGGTGAGGTTGCACCTCAAGTGCTGTGTTCAGTTTTGGGTTCCTCACTATAAGAAGGATATTGAAACCCTGGAGAACGTATCTATGAAGCTGTGTGTAACAACTTGGTTTGATCTTCATTTGTATATCCCTATTACCAGGGAGAGAAGTGGAGAAAGTGTCTTGTGTCATATCTAGAGTATATGATGATATTGCTTTGTTTATTTCCATCCCTGGCAAAATATTTGCATTTTATGATGAAGTGTGCCGGAGTTCTCAGATTACAGGTTTAAACAAGAGTAGTTGTTTTGAACTGTTGTGGAAGTACAAAACCTCTGCTTTGAGACAGCAGGTCTCACAATTTTAGGCTGCTTTGTTACTAGGAGGTAAATTCCCAGAGCGAAATGCTTCCTTTCCCTGCCACGCCTGATCTGCAGCAGTTTTGCAAAAATTCCCACAGGCTACCTTTCAAAAATAATAAAATCTCTCATAGGCTGTGATAAAATAGAATTTGTATTGGAGAAATATTTCTGACCTGAATTATTAAGAAATTCATTTCCACGTTTTTGGTTCCTGTTCACGTTTCTGGTTTTTCACATTTGCAGTTCTACTCAACTTGATGAGTTTCTTTCTGCATTAAACTTCAGAGTGTCATACAGTAGTAAAAACTCATTCTCCTTCACACGTGTGGAAGCAACTATTGTCAGTTTTCATGGTTGGTAAAGGTAATTTATAAGGTAGAATGACTTGCCTATCTTTTTCTCCTACTCTGTGTATGTAAGATTTGTTGCAAAAAAAACAAAACAAAACAAAACCAAAAAAACAGAGCTTCAAGTTTTTGCATTTTTAAAATACTTCCCAGCACTCAGCTTGAGTAAAAGCTGTGTTGTGTTTGCAATTCCAGCATGATAAAGCCGTACTGTATTCTTGAAACCTTTTTTAGTTAAGTAGTGTAGGTTGCTCTGAAAGTAATACTTCCTATTAATTTCCATAGAAAATTCAATGATACAAAGAGCACAACAACATTACTTGATAGAGGAATTTTCCAGCTACAAAACACCATTTTTCACTGTAGTCACCACCACTAGCTACGTATTTTTGCCAGCCTTGAACAAGAGCCTGCATGTTGCACTCATATAATTCTACACCAGTGGCGTTGACCCTTTGGTACTGCCGCCGCTGCTGAAAAACACCACCCACCACCTCACTGTGCTCATGTGCACTGTTCAAGCATAAATGAGTGTCAGTGGGTGCCATTTTTTCCTCATGGAGGAATTCAGTGACACACCTTTGCTTCACATGCACTTCCATGTCAGCAGATGGCTCTGCTGCCATCTGTCACACAGCAACAGAATGTAATGGAAGATTTGTTGGAAGGTTTGGCCTCTACTGCCATACCACCATCATCTGCCTCTGATGTCATGGGCCAACATAATAAAACAGAAGGCATTACTTTTGAAACAATCCTCAAAGAATATTTAATTTGCAAGAACCTATTTTTTATTTAGCCCTTATTAATCTGGTAAAGAAGAAAAACTCAAAATATCAGTATTAGTAGAGGTAGAACAGATCAGCAGTCACAGAGTTGACAGTGTAATTCTTTGCATCGAGAAACATTTGAAATTGAATCTTGGATTATTTGATCGTTAGTTCTGTGGTAACTCTGTTTTTGTCTATCACATGGTCCTGTTTTGCAGGAGTAGGTGTTTGTTTAGCTTTCCTAGGTTCTGACAGAAACTAGTAGAAAGCATGTAGAATGGATGCTTAAGACTTACACATAGTTTCTTCTTTGGTGCTTCAAAAACATACGCTAGTTATATGTTAATTTTATGTGTGTTTCAGAGCTCTTTGCTTTTTCTTCTGGTCTTTTATAAGTTACTTGCCAATACGACTAACCTCTGGTAAAGTGTGTAATTTTGTTTTCTAAGCTGTCGATGATCTTTTTTCCCCCCTTTTTTAAAATCAAATCACATTTAATAGTGGATTTCTGCATTTTTTTCAAATGATCTTTACAAAATTACTGTTAGAGCTCTCTTTCAGATTACCCATTAAATTTTGTTGAATGATTAAGAAATTGAAGTACATAGCATACTGCCCAAGTATCAATTCTACTGTGTTTATGCCAAAGCTGTTATTGTAGGTTAAGTAAATAGGGATGGATTCGATTCCTGTTTTCTTCATTCATTCTTTCCTGTTTCTTCCTTATGTTAAGCCTTTGTAGATAGTTTCTGTGCTCATTGTATGCTGTTTTTATATATGGCTTAATTGTCTTGCAGCTTGCGTTGTTGCTTGCCTGTTTAGAATATTGAGCCTGAGTGCCTCAGGACTGTGGCCAGTAATTAATATGTAGAACTATGATGTTAACTTAAAAAATTAAAATCAAGGGCCTTGCAGTCAAGTAAAAGTTTGTGAACTTTCAGAAGAAAATGAAAATCTTATCATGAGATATATTCTCTTGTTTTGGAAGACTTGTTATCTGCATTTGAGGACACCTTAGACTGCATTTAGGAGACAGATTTCTTTCCTTCAATTTCCCACTGCCGTTTTTTTTGCTTGTCACTTTGCATAAAGTCTTACTTAAAAAAAAAAATAATGAAAAAATAAAAATAAAAATCCATTATAGACAGTAAGGTTTCTGAATCAGCATTGTCAAAGGTGCATTTGAATTATACTGTGATATGTATACATTGTATAGATACAGTGAAGGAATAGTAGCTGCTGGAGGATGTTACAATATACTTTTGTAGGGACCTTTTCAGTAGGCTTACTCCAATCTAGGAAGTGATGGTTTTGATGACCTGGTAGCTGTGTCTGCAGAGAAGTGTGTTTTTTTTCCCCTTTATACTTCTGGACCAACCAAACAATTGAGTGTAGTTTAGGTAAAGCATGTTTAGATTGTGTGTGTTTTGGTAAACTTGGTTTATTCTCATACCTTAGTTTTACCTAACATAGGGTTGCAGAACAGCTGGGAGGGTAATACTGAAATCATGTTGCTTCCTTCCTGTTAACTTAAGCTTAATAACAATAATAATAATAATAATAATAAAGTAGTAATAATTGACATATGCATCTTCCTGTACAGAATCATCACTATCTTCTTATACCCTATTCTATTTCTATAATCAGTTCTTGTAGCCACTGAAACCCATCTTCATCAACAGTGAAGACAAGGCAATTTGAGGCTATTCAGCAACTACTACTTTAGAAAGTGTGAGCTGGCATCATAACAGTATTTTCAACTGTATTTCTCAAGTATTTTCTCAGAAACAGTCATTTAGTTGCAGAGAGATTCTTTGTTTCACACATTATGTGTGCTTTCTTTCTGTAAAAGATTTGTTTTGACCATTTAGAATGTTAACTATTCCAACAGTTTCTATTTTTAGCTTTTAGCTTTTTGAGGGTTCTTTTTTTTTAATTGTTGATTGTTTTTAAGTTCACAGAAGAAACAAAACTTTCAGCAGTTCAGATGAGATATCTAACTTGTTGGCTGGAAGTTGAACCTCCATAAGCCTCTCTATTCAGGTGAATTACTGGAGTCTAAAGTCTGGAGGAGTCACAGGACTTTCAGGTCCCTAGAATTTTTCTTTTTTTTTTTTTTTAATTTATCTTCCTGCAAAATGAAAGCTTTTGAACTATGAAAAATATGTGTAAATACAATCTGAGGGTGACACAATAAGCTTCTATTCTCCAGTAGTCAGAATACAGATATAGTGGGACACATACTCTGGTTTAAGTGCTTGTCTAAAGTGTTAATTTATGGGTAAACCCTTCTACCACTCCATCATAAATCATCCTGTGCTAGAAGTTGGAGAACATCTAAAGTTCTCAGCATCTACAAAGGAAATGTCATTTCATTTATTCTAGCTATATATATATATGTATGTATGTATTTCTTTTCAGTTTTGTAATGTAGACCATTTAAATGCAAGTTGGAAAAACATTTTTGGGGGTGAAAGTGTGAGTATGATTTTCATGCATCTTTAGCATGCAACATGGAAGTGTTGAATTTATTACTGTTGCCCTGAAGTGTGTACCCAGCAGTACCCCCACAGCATCCTATGCTGTTCTGAGCATACCCTGGTCCATGCTGCAGCAATGTTCACCATGATCTTTTACATTGCATTATATTGCTAGATTGCTGTCATCATTCATTATCCTTTTCCTATCCTTATAAATTCTTGGAAAATTCTTATTATACACTACACAAGTAAATTTCATTCTACAAGTTTATGTTACCTTAGTAAAGGCAGATGCCTGAAATACAGTCTTAAAGTTAACTTTAAAATTTCAGTTTGTTTTGATTTGATAGTCAAGGAAAAATATATTTCAATTTTGTGATTTCTTTAAGAAATTACAGTGATACTGTGCATATCCATCTCAGAAAAAGAACCTAAGCTCAATCAATCCACAATTTTAATTTGTTTCATCATTTTTTATTCTACAGCATTGTCCTATTGAGATTAATACCTTTTCTTTCCCTTTCCCCTTCTTTTTTTTTTCCCCCTTCTTTTTTTTCCCCCTTCTTTTTTTTCCCCCTTCTTTTTTTTTTCCCCCTTCTTTTTTTTTCCCCCTTCTTTTTTTTCCCCCTTCTTTTTTTTTCCCCCTTCTTTTTTTTTCCCCCTTCTTTTTTTTTTCCCCTTCTTTTCCTTCAGAGTTGAGTGGGTATCAGTTATAGAAATTTAGTGGAAGGTATACAAAATAAGAGGGAGAACAGAGAGTAGTTGTTTCAGCTATCGAAGAAGCCTGAGACCTGTAAGATCTGATACCTTTTTACCCTTTCCTAATCTAGCTGCCCTTTTCCTTCCTACTTCTTGCCTTCCTGTATGAGTAACACATTGTGCAATACATGTGCCGTATGATAATTTCAGCAGAACAAGGTATACAGAGTTTCTGGTTGCAGGAACTGATTGTGAAATTTTTCTTGCCAAGTGAGTAGTAAATTTCTCAAACAACTGATACTTCAATGTGAAGTTTTCAATTAAAGAGATCTTAATGCAGCAGATGAATCACTGACTCTGGAGGAAGAGAACAGAGAGAAGAACTTATTTTAAGAAAGGAAAAAATAGCTTCACAGAGGACGGTTGTAAAACGTGAACAGCAACTAATGAGTGTTTATCGTATAACAGAATCTCAGAATCATCGTGGGGGTTGGAAGGAACCTCTGGATATCATCTAATCCAACCCCCTGCTAAAGCAGGTTCCCTACAGTAGGTTGTACAGGAAAGTGCTCAGACAGGTTTTGAGTATCTCCAGAGGAGGCTCCACAACCTCTCTGGGCAGCCAGTTGCAGTGCTCAGAGTAAAGAATTTTTCCTCATGTTCAGATGGAACTTCCTGTGTACTAGTTAATGCCCATTGCCCCTTGTCCTGTTGTTGGATGCTACCAAAATCAGCCTGGCCCTGTGCCCTGGATGCTTGCCTTTTAGATATTTATAAACATTGATGAGATCCGCTCTCAGTCTTCTCTTCCAGGCTGAACAGCCCCGGGTCTCTCAGCCTTTCCTCGGAAGGGAGTTCAGAGGCCTCTAATCATCACTGTAGCCCTCTGCTGGACTCTCTGCAGAAGTTCCCTGTCTTTCTTAAACTGAGGAGCCCCGAACGTAGCAGATGTGGTCTCACCAGGGTAGATGGGGGAGGAGCATGTTGAGAGTTAAGCAGGCTGAAGGAGGTGATGTTTTTAATGCACTCCAGGATGTCTGCAGGTGTTACATATATTCAGCAATTTTTACCTTTGATACACTTGAAAAAGCTTCTTATGTATCTTTGGCTAGTTGTTTCTCAGATGCCGCAATTGCCACTTGCAGATCCTGGCATTTAAATTTTCGTAGCTAATACTGGCTATATATAGGCTAATGTGTATGCACAGTCCAATATATGTATATAAGCATGTATATACATGTTCCTTTTGTCGTTTTTTCCCCCTGAATATTAATTTTTTTATGTATTTATTCTCTAGCAGAAATCAATGTGTAATAATTTTCTTTGACAGTTTTATGCAAGCTTAGCATTAAAAATAAATAATCTCTTTTACATTAAAATTATAAAAATAATTACTGTTCTCTGCAGACTTGCAATATCATTTTGTCTTGTCACAGATCTCAAATTTATGCTGTAGCTACTTTAGCTTAGTAACTCAATCACACTACTTGAAGCAGCTCATGTGTTTTGGATGGTATTTGAAAATAAAATGTGGTAAGAAGGGGGAAATGATCTCATAGGTCTGCTCTAGTGATGGTGTAAAATTAAGGAAATCATGGATACCTTTCTGATATTTCTGTTCCAACCCCCTACCACAGGCAGGGACACCTACTGGATCATGTTGCTCGGTTCCCATCTAACCTGGCCGTGAACACTTCCAGAGATGGGGCAGCCACAGGCTGTTCCTAGCACTCTATTTCAGGGCTTCACCACCCTCATGGTGAAGAATTTCTTCCTAATGTTTAATCTAACTACCCTCTTTTAATATATAAATGTTACCTCTACTCCTATCACTACAGTACCTGATGAACAGTCTCTTTCCCAGCCTTTTATTATCAGTCCCTGTAAGTACTGAAAGGCTGTAATGAAGTCTCCCCAGATCTTTCTCCAGGCTGAACAACCCATACCCATAGGGAGAGGTGCACCATCTCCTCTTGACCTACTCCGAAAAATCCATATACTTTTTGTGCAGGGAGCCTCATAGCTGAACACAAAGCTCCAGTACATGACAGTGAAGTAGAGGAGTACAGTCACCTCCCTTGACCAGCTTTTTATGCAGCCCAACATGCATTTGGCTTTCTGGATTGCAAACATATCAGCAGCTCGTGTTCTTCATCTCCAGAGGGCCTTCATCTCCAGAACTTGGCATTCTCTGATTTCTTCTCTTTGATATAATTCTGTTTTGGTTGAACCAGGTAAGCAGCTAAACACCACACAGCCATTTGCTCCCTTCCCCCCCACCCACCGCAAAGTGGGATGAGGAGGAAGCTGGAAACAAAAGAAAACTTGTGAGTTAAGATAAAAACTATTCACTAAGACAGAAGAGGAAAATGGAAACAAAAACACAATGATAGCTGCAATGCAGTTGCTTGCCACCTGCTGACTGATCCTCAGCAGCAATATAACAGCCTCATGGCCTGCCAACAACCCAGGGTATCTCTGCCTGTTCCAGTGCAGTCTGGATCAGCCTATGGCAAGTGGTGGAGCTGTTTCGATTCCTAGAGCAATCAAATCCAGGTGTACTGGATGCCCCTCTAAGTGAAATCACTTTGCAGTGAATTGCCATGGTGACGGCACACCTCCAAATATTTCACTAGTTTCTCAAGATTCTGCTGTTGTTCAGACACGAAGTTCACAATCTGGAGGTGCCCACTGTTCCAGGTACCCATCCATACCATCCCACTCTCCCTGTCACTCATAACTGTCCAGGCTTGGGGAAGATCTCTGGGGATTATTTGTAAATAGTTGTTTAACTGTAAACAAAACCTGAAACACATTCAGTAGGCATAGCAAAGGGAGCATGCTGGTTTGAACATTCTACATTCCTGTTTGTCTCTCCCATAGCCTGGCTCCTCAGAGTAAGCTCCTCAGATAAAGTAAAGACTAGAAATTATTAATCAATTCCAAGATATCGTTTCTGAAGTACAAAGATGACTGCAGTGTCAAACACAAATACCAGATAAGGTCTCTTCCCCCCACCACCTCCACTCCCACCCCAATGCCAACTCACACCCAATGTCCCCAAACTCCCTGCAGCTTTCTGGTCTTATCCATTGGTGTCACATGATATGGAATAACCCCTTGCTCAACTCTGGCCACATATCCTCTGCCCCCGCTCCCTGCCACTGCACTTTTAAGGCAATGGCTCTTCCCCACTGACTGGCCTAGCTCTGAATGTATTCCCATCATTCTGTAACAACATCAGTGTGTTATTAACACTATTTTGGCTCAAATCAGGACAAATTCTCTGAAGAACTTACTCATGTTTTGCAGGTCATTACAGCTGTCAAGTGTTAGCTATCTATTATAGAGTTCTTTTATAGCATTATTTTCTGATTTCAGTATCTTACCTTTCACGTATATTTTTTTTTGCCAGGAAATGCAACATCTGCTTCTTGCCTCACATGTTCCTCAGAAATGGCAATTTATTGCCTAAATATTTCGTCAACCTTTTTACTTTGAATGCTCTTACATTAGGAAAAATAAGAAGCTTTACGGCATATGGCAATTTTTAATGATGTTTTTTCATACCTGCTAATTTTATTAATTACATTTTTTTTTCACCCTTCTTTTTCCTTGGGAAGCCATTGATCATTTACATGCTCAGTTTTGTCTGTGTTTCTGCTTTAAAACTAGTTGTGCACTGAAAACATATAAACCACTAACTGAATTGCTGCTGACCATCAATTTCCATTGGGTTCTTCTCATTCAGAATAAGTTTATTAACAGGATTTTGATTTAAAGCATCAGTTTGAAAGACCTTAGTTGTGTTATTGGAAATTGTGAAGGCAACTTTCTCCCATAAAAGAGCAATGCTTTGAGCTTAAAGGCCATCTACAACTATCCTTGTACAGTCTGAGTTGATATTTCATACTAAGGAACAAACATGGTAATGAGAAACTGGATTTGGGCTTTTTCTGGATCTCACTGTGAAAGTAGATGTATCAATTCTGAAAGGACAAAACACAATTGCAAAAAGTAGTACTGACATCCCATGGAAACTGAAAAGAGTATCTTGCCTTTAAACTGTTGAAATGTATCTTTGATTTTGTTATATTTCATTCCAGCTTAACTTTTCATAAAAATTCTTCATTGTAATTGGTCATGCTCTCCAATTTTTGTACTTACTGATATAACTCATTTTCTTGTAAAACTGTCTATAAATATACCTGTGACTTATTGTCTTCTGTTTTCAATCTTAATTCCGGGTGGGGGGGAATGGTAGTTCTGCTAAACTCTTTTTAAAGTTGAGCTGTGCCCTAGGCGAATACAGAGAAAGCTGTCACTTTGTAGACTAGTGCTGTGAATCTTTCCAGTTTCCTCAGATTATCCTCTTGAATTGGTTACCAGCTGAAGTTTATCTTTGTACGATACGTAGTGGAATTTAACTTTCCTTTTCATATTAAAAAAAAACCTTTTTGTCTATTATGTATTAATAAGCAGTGAAGTATTTCTTGTTAAATTTACTTCTAAAAAGACAGAAAAACATAGTGGAAATTTTATGGCAGTGATTTCTTACAGCTTTCCAAGAGTGCACATCTCGTAGAGTGTTTGTGAAATATAATTTGTATGAGACATTGCATGCTTTGTGAATGCTAGTTACCAAAACTGCCTTCTGAAATGTGAGACCTTGGAGGAAGTTTGAGGAATATGGCAAGCCCTAATCCCTTTCCCATCAAGTTTCGAAATCTTTGCTAAAGGGTGATTCCAAAGGACTTTGTTTTTTCTAAGTACCAAAGTCTGGTAACGGCATTCCTAAGAAGCAGCTGATTTTATTTCTGTGATTGTTTTCTTGTTTATTTTTGTTTTCTGATCCTAGGACAGGTTTTGAAGAGACAACCTTGAGGAGAAGGTACTTACTTGCAAAGTCTTCCTGGAAGACTGAATTGAATTGAGGGAGGTCAGATGGTTGTTATGAGCAGCCATATGGACTCCTAAATCATTTGCAAGGGTTGTGACCATTGCTTTGAAGCAAACAGAAAAAAATTCAGGCGTGTCACTCTCACACAGTAAAAATTACTTCGGAAGAATTGAGCAACTGACCAAAACATTTTGTTTCTTTTATACTTCAGAGGCAAATGCTTTGTTTGAGAATCTGTACGTTCTCTGTTAATAATGGTTACTTTAGCGGATCAAAGGCGTTATAGTTTGTGATCTTGGAGGATTACCAGAAAAAGGGAATTTTATAGATTTTTATCTGTACCCAGCAGCGTAACTTATTGGAATGTCACTGTAGCTTTCCATTTCTCTTTCTGTTTGTAATGAAATTCAGGGCATTCTTGTTTTGATGCCTGCAAACTGTTATTGCCTGTTCTCCAAAAGATGAGGAACAGGACAATACTAAAATAGATAAAGCAGATAAAGTAGTTAATTTTGATTTGACAGTGATTGATAATGTCACGTAGACGGAATGTTTCTAGTGCATTGTGTACTGTTCAAGGTAGTTTATCATTAGTAAAACTTCAAATGTACTAAATTAGAGTTAAACAGAGTGGAAGTTTAAATATTAAACTATTACAGTAGTTTAAATGTAGACTGACAGTGTAGTATAGGGCCCATCTATTAATTCTTTCTTTCTCCCCCTGGAATTACAAAGGGCACAACTTTGTTGGTTTGTGATATGTTCTTCAAAGATGAACATACCCCCTTTTTGTTTTGATTGAATAACTGTAGTGGTCATTCTAAACAATAACTCCAGTTTGGTTGGGGGAAGTAGAAAAGCTGCATTTTCTGTAGATCCTCTTCATCTGGTTGCAGAGCATGGAATAGCTTTGGAAAATTAGTGAAATTCAGTGTAACATTGATTCTCAGAAGGATTTAGAGCAATTCATTGATACTGGTGTTCGTTTACTACATGATGACTTTTATAGCTGTATGCACACTTGATGTGTGTCTCTGTGTTAATGCATATTAACTTGTTTTCCATGTGGATTTACCCTTTTTAGAGATTAGTGATGAACTTTAGGGAACATACTTGCTCTTTTATTGTTGGAAAATAAAATAGTGCTCTGGAATTGCTGAAAATATTAAGTTACACTGATATCCCTCAATGTTTTATTTACACATTTCATATTTGGAATAGGGAGCCTCAGATTTAGAAAATACTTCCTTCCTTGCTTTAATCAAATATGTTGTCTAAGTGGCTGAATTGCCTCTGGATTTATTTTGTTACTGAGAAAGTCAGGTAGCTATGTGCCATATGTGAGGATTACTGCTCAAGAAAATAGATTATGTAGTCCATTCAACTGCATTATTATTATTATTATTTTAATATTTATTTTTTTCCAAGTGTCTAGACAGTGTACTTTTGGAGTCTTTTCTTGAGCAGTTGATTGGACAAGGTGGCCCCAGAGTTCTCTTCCAACCTCAACAGTACCCTGATTTTTTTAGAAAAATATATGCAAACTTGTGGATGTGTGAACACACTAGTAGTCCTTTATTCCTTCTTTTTCACTCAGGGTTGTTGATGGGACAGGGGGAAGAGAGTGAAGGAAGAGCAAGTATATGGAGTGCTTTTGTAGTATTTATTGGCATTGACAATGTACCTACTTGGTACTAAAAGGCATTTAATGTAGTGAAGAGTAGTTATAGCATAGCTTGATGATATTTTTAGTCTTGTCAAGTTTAAGTGACTTGTTTCTTGCTGTTCCTCATGTTGTGTAGTGAAAAGGAGAGCTCTGCAGAAATACCTGCTTGAATGCAGACCACATTTTGGAGGAAGGGGATTAATGCATAAATCATGGACACAGTGAAAATAATAAGCATTCAGAGCAGAGAGGAGACAGGTCAGGAAATGGTAAGGTTGCCTGTTATTCCTCGAGTCACCTAAGAATGTTTTCCATTTTGTGCTGTGCATGATCATCCAGAACATGGCTTTTCTTTCATGTCACTGTTGCCACTGGTGAAATATACCACCTGCACCTCACTGTGCCCACATCCACTGTTTAGTCTCCTTAAACAAGGCAAGCGTCAGTGAATATCAGTGGGTACCATTTTTTCATATGGAGGAATTCAGCGACACACCTTTGCTTCATCCGCTCTTCCATGTCAGATGCTGTTCTGTCAGACTGCCCGTCTTCTGCCATCTGTCACATGGCAACAACATGTAATGGGATAGTGATGGGAAGGTTCAGCCTCTACTGCCATCTCACCAACATCCGCCTCTGATATTGTGAACCAACATCATAAAATAGGAGACATTACTTTTGGAGCAGCATATGCTTGGCATCAGTGGTTATATTTTTAGCACAGTTCCTCAGAGGGGTAATTTCTCAGTTATTCTGTGTGCCATGTGTCATGTTTCTGCACTGCTCTTGTTTGTGGGGGAAAAAATTTAAAAAAAAAAAAAAAAAAGTGCATTTGCTATGGAAAACATGCAATCTAATCTATGTGACCTGCAGTGTTTTACGTGGTCTCCAGTGACATGCCTTGGTTTTGCCATTTTTTCCTCTTGAGATTAATAGTGATTCAATGCTGAAAAGTCATAGTGAATCTTCTATTTTTTCTATGCACTTTTATCCTGTTTATGTTAATAGCAGGAGTTATAGAAGTTATGGTAAGAGTCTACAATGTGGAACTTAAGATTTTTCTAGTTGGAACTAGATAACAGATAAGCTGTATATTTTTAGCTGATCTATTTGAAGATGTATGAATTAGTTTTGTCCAAATCATGAGAAATAAAGGCATTGCACAAGCCTTGTCTTCGTCAAGACTCTTAAGGCTTCTAATGTAAATTAATGCAAGGAATTATTTTAAAGTGGATTAGTTGAATGGCATTAAGCACAGAGTTTATGTTTTCATTCAAAATGAGTTGTTTGAATTCAGTTGTTTTTACTTTACTGTAAAATTAAGTTTCATCAAATGAACACTACTTAAATTTGAAGAAAATTTCCAGGCTAGTTTGAGGTACTTGAATCTCTTTTATGAACAAAGAAATAAATCAGATTAGTGTTTTCAGGAATTTCTATGGATAAGGAGATTTTCTTCATAATAGTGTTCTTTCTTCTGCTTGTTCAATACTAGCTAGGTTGTGATAGTCCTAGCTAGGTTGTGATGGTCCTATCCAGACAAACATTTAGTTGTTATTTTGCTACACGTTATTACTTCTGCAAATACGTTTTTGCTCTTGACAGCTACTCTATGTTCTTTCGTACTGCTGTTAAACCTGATAACTTGTAAAATTATTCCTGCCATACCCAGTGGAAGTGAGCTGAGAACACTCAACATGTTGAGGTCAGACGCTGAAAGTCCCCATATATTTTTTGTGTGTGGGCATTGTAATTTTCAGATGCCACCTGATATTTACAGGTGGAGTATTTGTTTATGCTGTGATACTGTAAATTTAGAAAAATTTGCAAGTTAGGAAGTTTGGAAAGAACCACAGAGTTCATAGCTTGTGACCAGCTTGCAGGTAAATGCCACAGTTGATAGATGGCTCTGTTTTGAGATTTGTGGTATCTACAGCCTATTGAGACTAGGATACAGAGGTGATCAGTAAGGTGAAAGAGACATTGCTTTAGAGAATTGTTTTTCTTGGAACTGCATCCCTCCTTTCAGCATTGTTTGTTGTAGGTAACTCCGTGACAGAACTTTAGAAACTTCTATCACCTTTGAGCTGCAGATGTAAGAAAACCAGCAATAACAGCAGAATTTCAGTGGGATGTAGGACTCTTTCCTAGGGAACTTCTTGAATCCTTCCCAAAACTGACAAAGGCCGTACCCTAATATAATAATATTCCTACTTGCTGAGAGATAGTTTGTTACTATCTATCTCCCGGTGTTCCTTGTGAGCTGGTAATCATGTGCTTGGTTGAACAGTAACTTCAACACAATAGGTCTAGTGCATGCATCAGGGTTCGCTAATAACTTTGAGTATGTGTGCTTTCCCAACTGTAGACTTCATTTGTTTTCCTATGCTATGTCTTTGAGTTCACCGAGCTCCAGAAGTTTAGGTAACCATAGTGTTTATATGAAGAGAAGCTTTTAGTCACTTAATTGTCTGCACAGCTGTGAAAAAAAAAGGGTATCTCGGCTGACCAGTGATATTGTTTTACATGCTTGGTGACAATCTATTAATTTATAATCCTGACACTAACCAGCCTTTTGTTATCACAAAGTCATGGAGCTTTACATTTTTAGGCTTGCTAAATTGGATAGTATGTGTCAAAAAAAAGTTTATATAATACTCAACTTCACAATATGAACACCAAAGCCAGTTATTGAGATGAAATTTCATAGAGTCATGGAATCACCAAGGTTGGAAAAGACCTTCAAGATCATCCAGTCCAACCATGCACCTACCACCATGTTTTCCCACTAAACCATGCACCTGAGTACAATATCTAGCCACCTCCCTGGGGCAGTGTGTTCCACTCCTGACCACTCGTTTGGAGAAAAAAAAATTCCTAATATCCAACCTGAACCTTACCTGGTGCAACTTGAGGCCATCCCCACTAGTTCTATTGCTAATTACATGGGAGAAGAGGCCAACCTCACCCTTGTCACGATACCCTTTCAGGTAGTTGTAGAGAATGGTGAAGTCACCCCTGAGCCTCATCCAGACTGCACAGTCCTAGTTTCTTCAGCAGAACACTCCATGTAAGACTTGTGCTCCAGACCCCTCACCAGCTTTTTTGCCCTTCTTTGGACACACTCCGGAGCCTCAATGTCTTTCTTGTAGTGAGGAACCCAAAACTGAACACAGTACTTGAGATGTGGCCTCACCAGCGCTGACTACAGGGGATGATCACCTCCCTGCTCCTGCTGGGTGCACTATTTATTTTATAAGCTAGGATGCCACTGACCTTGGACACCTGGACACACCACTGGCTCATGTGTAGCCAAGTGCTGACCAACATCCCCAGGTCCATTTCTGCTACACTGTCTTCCAGCAACTCTGCCCCAAACCTCTAGCACTGCCTGGGGTTGTTGTGGCCAAAGTGCAGTACCCAGCACGTGTTTGAAGTCTTAACACATTTATTTTATTTATTAAATGCTAACATTGCATTTATTTTTTCAGAAGGTTACTTTTGCTCTCGTGTTCACTCTTTCAAAGCAGTGTGTTTTTGCAGTATGTTAGTAATTTTAATTAAAATGTTAAATTCCATGGACGCTTTGTGATTTTTGTAAATGTTAGAAAGTGTATTTTTTCTTAGAGTGTCCATTTTTTTAAATCTGTATGTTGGATGAGAAATATACCCCTTGTAAAATGAATCAAACAACAAATTTTGCGTAGTGAATACTGTATAACTACAAAAGCTAATTGCTTTACTAGTAATGGTACTGTCTTGTTGTATTGCACAAAGCTTTATTTTTTTTTTTCCTTTTTTTTTTTTTTTTTTTGTGGTTATGCACATAATTAGTAAAAACTCTGATTTGTTTAATCATCTTCTGCCAAATGGTCATCGCACTTGTTTCTCTCTAAGTGCCACACTCAAGGAATTTTTGGAAGTCTTGGTCCATTTCAGTTATAGTTTTACAAGGGGTGGAAGTTTCAAAGACAGTGAAGGTAACAAATACACCACTTCAAAAATAAAAGTCATCCTACCAGCCCCAGTGTTGTAGAACATGGTGTGTATGGGGTTTACATCTAGTAGTCCTATATGTGTATGGGTCTTAAGAGGAAGAATAGGTAACAGGATGAGTACTGGGGCAAAGGGAACAACACGTTAAGGGTCAGTATTAATTTCGGTATGAAAAACAGTGAGTTGCTTTTGAAATATACTACACTAAGTATGTTTATAAATAATTTTTTGTTGACATTGTGGTTGTCCAAAGAATGTTATAGTTCTACAGCTGTTTTCTTAGCCTGTAAAGAGCTTATAGGTATTTTGTTTTCTAAATCTGAAAAAGGGAAAAATAGACAGACAGACTGAAAGACTCAAGCAAAATTAACTACTGCCTCAGCAGGCTTGTTGCTCCCCGGTACTGTTTAGTAAAGTCTTTGAATCATCTGAGGTAATTCAAGGACAGAAATTTAAGAATAGAAGTTAGAAAAAACTCCATAATTAAATTGGTTTTGATCGCTTAGTTGTCAGTCATTCCTGGTTGAACATCCAGCCTAATTGAAGAAAGTCTGTAAAATATAAATAAAGTAAGTACACAGCATTTTTTAGAAAAGGGCAACATATGACCAGCTGAAAATGAGATGTTCATGAAAAGATTGAAAAAACAAGTTATTACTGGGGATTCTCTGAAAGTAATGCCTCCTGTTTTATGATGTTGGTTCACGACATCAGGGGCAGGTGTTGGTGGCATGGCAGTAGAGGTTGAACCATTCCACCAGTATTTCATTAAATTTTGTTGCCCTGTGTTTATGGATACCGAAGGGTGGATGTTAACTGAGTGAGGCAGCGGGTGGTGCATTTCAGCAGTGGTGACAGCAGCAGTGGATCACCTCTGCTGGAGCAGATTTTTACAAGCACAGCATGCAGGTTCTTGTTCATCAGTGGTGAAAATGCAGATAACTGTATTGACTGTTGAAAAATAGTGCTTTTTAGCTGAGAATTTGCTCTATCAAATAGTGTTACTGTGCTGTTTGTATCTGTTGTAGTTCCCATGGAAATAACCAGAAGGCATTACTTTTGCAGCAACTGAAGTACATCCTCTCTCATACCTCTGTCACAAGTATTTCAGTGACAGAGATGTGTTCTCTAGCCTAAAGTACTCTCCCTTGGATAGCGCTGACTTACAGAACTATTTTAATTTATCTTACTGATACACACATCTATGAACTGTATCTAATATCAGCTGTTGCTAATGTTCTGAGCAAGCAGAAGTGCTGTGCTCGCTTAAAGAAGTACAATTGTGGGTGTACTTTGTTAGCTGCAATAAAAATTGCATGAGGAATATGTAGTGTAGATGGGAAATAAAATGTCTGAACTACTGAAGTGTTTTGAGATCTTCTCTTTGCAAATTTCTCAGCTACACGAGTGCTTCCAAATCAAGAAGGTATTTTTTTTACATCTTAATTCCGTGTTTGCTTCTGAAGGACAAAAATAGTAGCTCCCAGTGATGTCTGAATCTTCCATATGAAGGGAGAGGCTCTTGAAGAGGATATTCATAGAGTTTAAAAAGTTATGAAAGGACCAGTACTAAGCTCCCTAAATAAATGAGTTGTTCTTTAAAGAAGTTTTAGCTGCTTTGTTTTGCAGAACGGGGGAACGTAGCTGACCTATTTCATGTCTAATAGCTCTTAAAGTAATTGCACCTGAAAAAAAAAAAAAGTACTTTTATTTATTTATGTATTCATTTATTTTTGAACAGTTTAGCTTCTAAAGCACATCAACTCTTGGGTTTAGATGTGGATTATCAGTAAGACTCTATCTTGCGTGAGTTCTCTCATGTGGAGGAGCCAGTAGCATCTTGTTTTGGATCCAGGCGCAAGACTTTGTTCCATTCACTTGGATTTTTAATTCTCATGTTTTAAGATGACAACTGATATGCCTAACGATAAATGGTCTTCAAAAAGCCTTATCTTGCCTCACTTCTCTAATGAAATAGCAGGTAATATACTTTCCTGTGGTGCAGTATTCTTGGTTACTTAGGTTGATCAGTGCACTGGGTATTTTCCGTGAAAATCAATACTTACAGAACTTTTATATTCTTCTTTTGCTGCTATAGGTTTCACATGTTGATCTTCACAAAACTTCATAAATATAATTTGTTTTTTCTACAATTTTTTGAGACGTTATCTTGCCAAATGAATAGGCTTTTAATTAGTTTTTAAATCTTAATATATGAAGGACTCGGTATCTGCTCCTTTTCCAGAGTTCTTAATTTGAACAAGTCTGAATTAAATATTTGAGGTGTTGCTTTTAGGTGTAGAATGCTTCGTGTGTGTGGTTGTTTTTTTTTTTTTTAATTTTTATGTGAATTAAAATGTGTGTAAAAGAAGGAAATGGCTTTAACAGAAAAGGTCCTAATGCTGTTGGGGACTTGCTCCTTCTTTTCAGGAAACTGTTCTACTGAATTTTTACCCTTTTTAATTGCAAAGTAGTAAAGAATGGTCAACATTTCCTGCTATACATTCATGCAGTGTAGATCACATATGCTGCAGACTACCTACAGGTTTTGTTCTCTGCATGTGACTTTGTCTGTTTTTTGGTGATGTAATTTTTTTTTTGTTTGATTGACTATGTTGATTCCCTTTCCCTCCCATGCCAGGAAGGGTGGTTACAGATGTAAAGCACAATTAAGTCTTATGTTCATTTACCCTAGTTAAAAAAAAAAAAAAAAAAAAAAAAAAAAAGCTGTACATATACTCTCTCTCTAAGGACCCTGTCCTTGAATCCACAGATCTTTTGTAGAGCAGGTGCTTCCACCATCTTTACTGGTGTTTCTTGTCATGTACAGTGGTGTTCCTGTAGCTAGTAGCACTTGGGCTGCACAGGCATCAGAGCAAAGGATGATGGTTGCAGTCACGGAGGAAGAAGCTGATTGCTGTAATGCTTTTGCTGAAAGCAGTTCTATGTCCTGAAAGAACCTACACTTGGCTCAGTACACTATGTGTCCCTACAGCTGTTTTCATAGTAGTTATTTGTAGTGATTTGAACAGCTATTACGGGAATTGTCTTAGGAAGACACAGTTACACTGATTTAGAAAAGATATTAGATAGATAGTAGACATTTTCTGTGTCAAACTCCTTAATCTTTCACTTGGTTTATCAGGATCCCTCACATTCCTCTGGTTGATCATTTTATGAATCAAACACAGATTTCACTAGAGCACTGAATTTCATCTGATTCTGTGCTTCTGGGATTTCCCTATCTGTATTTTCAAATTTAATTTCCCCTCCTCCCTTTTTCACCTTTCACCTCTCGGTGAAATTATGGAAGGTGAGACCATTCTGTATAACCCTTGAAATTCCTGATGGTGTGTTTTCATGGGCTTTCAAAAAGAGGATTTTCTAATTTCTGACCCTCCAACCACTTCCTCCTTCCATCTGTTAAGCACTCACCTGCATTTGGTTGTTAAAGTTTTATTCATTTGAGGCAGCTTTAAAATTCCTTGCATTACCATTTTAACCTTAAGACAGTTCCGTCAGTGATTAATTACTGTTCTTTTCTGATGCTGACTTTCTGAAGATGGATTCTCACCCTCAGTAAGTTTGCAGATGACACCAAGCTGGCTGGAAGTGTTGATCTCCCTGAGGGTAGCGAGGCCTTACAGAGGAATCTGGATAGGCTGGATAGCTGGGCTGAAGCCAATGGGATGGGATTCAACAAGACCAAATGCCGGGTCCTGCACTTTGGCCACAATAACCCCAGGCAACGCTACAGGCTTGGGGCAGAGTGGCTGGAAGACTGTGTAGAGGAAATGGACCTGGGGGTGTTGATTGATGCTAGACTGAACATGAGCCAGCAGTGTGCCCAGGTGGCCAAGAAGGCCAATGGCATCCTGGCTTGTATCAGAAATAGTGTTGCCAGCAGGAAGTAATTGTCCCCCTGTACTCAGCACTGGTGAGGCCGCACCTTGAGTACTGTGTCCAGTTTTGGGCCCCTCACCCTAAGAAAGACATGGAGGCCCTGGAGTGTGTCCAGAGGAGGGCAACAAAGCTGATGAGGGGTCTGGAGCACAGGCCTTATGAGGAGCGGCTGAAGGAGCTGGGACTGTTCAGTCTAGAGAAGAGGAGGCTCAGGGGAGACCTTATTGCTCTCTATAACTACCTGAAGGGAGGTTGTAGTGAGCTGGGGGTCAGCCTCTTCTCTCGGGTGACTAGTGATAGGACTAGGGGGAATGGCTTCAAGCTGCATCAGGGAAGATTCAGACTAGACATTAGGAAATAGTACTTCTCTGAAAGGGTGGTCAGGCACTGGAGTGGGCTGCCCAGAGAGGTGGTGGAGTCACTGAGCCTGGTGGTGTTCAAAGAGCGTTTGGATGTTGTGTTGAGGGACATGGTTTAGCGAGAACCATTGGTGAAGGACGAATGGTTGGACTGGATGATCCTGTGGGTCTTTTTCAACCTTAGCGATTCTATGATTTAGTGCTAAGAACCTTAGCTCCTTCATTAGTATGAATCACTGATTGGGTGTATGGGAACTGTTGAATCACGGCCTGAACCTCTGATTGACCACCTGAGGCGAGCACTGAGTCAGCTGCAGGGGCACAGGTGAATGTAATTTCACCTGAGTGAAGGGCTGACGCCCAAGGAGGAAGGATCTCTATCTGGAGATCACTCCTCTTGGAGTCCTTCTGTGAGCCTAGGACACGGGTAAGATCTTTATTTCATTACTCCTTTGTAATGCAATAATCTCTCTGGTCCAATACCTGTATACCTGTTTGCTGTACAGTCAGGAAAGCATTTTGATGGGGAAACTTGCAGCGGACTTCGTGTAGTTGTATTACACCGTAGCTCTGGTTTGGTAGCCAGAAGTCTGCCCTCTTGTGGGTATGCGTTGGTATTTATTCTGACACAATGTCCTATGTGATTTTGATTTGGAGGGTGTTCGTTCGTGATCTTTTGAAGTGCTTCAAAGTGATATTCTGAAGTGATATTTTTATCCTTCGGCACTACCTTACAGCTGGAAGAGATTCATATAAACATAGTATCTAATGAGAAAAGCAATTTATTGCCAATTGTGGAAGTTCAAACTGTTTAAGATTTATTACACGTTTGATGGTTTTTAGAAGATAAGAAAAACTTCAGTGCTCGTTTAAATTAAAGATCGCTGATGCATGAGTTGTGCTGGTTTACTTCGAGGTGCAATTGCAGACATCAGCTTTAATCGTGGTGCTGTGGTTATACCAATACTGTTCTGCTCCACACGTAAGAAATGAAGACTGCTTTTTAGTTTGAGTGAAAATATTTAAAAGATATGATAATTGCAACTAATTGAAATGTCAAGTATTTAAAATATTCTGTTTAGTGGAATGATTTTAAAAATATAGAGAAGTAGTACAGCTGTTCTTGGAATTTAATTTTATCTTAATATTATCTTAATATTATCTTTAATCTGCTCAGGAGTATGTTAGGTCATTCATATATAAGTATTTTGTTGTTTTGATTTTGAAATCTAGAGATTTAAAAGTTAAAGAAAATTCTACAGTATGAGGGATGAAATGTTTAAACATATTAGCATGTATGTTTAAGTTCTGAATACTGAGTTTGGTTACTAAGCTGACAGTACGTACTGACTTACTACTGGACATGTGTGTTACTATGTACAAGCCAACTCTCCTTTATGTTGTTTTCCACTGCACTCATGCATGAATGTAGTTAAGCCATGGAAAAAAAAAAAAAAAAAAAACTTGTTTTTGTTAAGGGGGGTTAGAACATATTTCAACAAAGAGGAACATTTAATAGATGCAGGATTTCAACTTTGTGTGCAGTGATCAGTACTCAGAGTCCTACAATCTTATTTGAAAGCCAGACGCTGCAATATCTGGGAAGAGGAAAAAAAGTAAGAATGAAAACAGAACAAACTCAGCTTGTTTCCATTTCTTTTTTTTCCCTTTCTTCCTTTCTTCCTTTCTTCCTTTCTTCCTTTCTTCCTTTCTTCCTTTCTTCCTTTCTTCCTTTCTTCCTTTCTTCCTTTCTTCCTTTCTTCCTTTCTTCCTTTCTTCCTTTCTTCCTTTCTTCCTTTCTTCCTTTCTTCCTTTCTTCCTTTCTTCCTTTCTTCCTTTCTTCCTTTCTTCCTTTCTTCCTTTCTTCCTTTCTTCCTTTCTTCCTTTCTTCCTTTCTTCCTTTCTTCCTTTCTTCCTTTCTTCCTCCTGCTCCTACCCCTTCACCCACCTTCAATGCAGTATACTCAGTACTGAAGGCAGTCAGTATTTTCTATTTATGAACTGTTCTATCAACCAGGTATTAACTTTATCTTCCCCTTTAAGAGCAAATAAGCAAACACCTTTTAAAAATTATCTTTTTATTGGAAATTTTCTTTGGAATGTTTGTTTACAGTAAAGGAGGATGTATAGATAACTGACAAAAATGAAGGTAAAAACCAATGTATCAAAGTAGTACTTTAAAAAGTGCAGTTAAAAAACATTATTAATAGTATAAGCTTTTTCCTTTAATATCACTTTTAATGCTATCTTGTCGTGACTTCACTTTTTTGTTATGTCTTATGATGATGTCTTTTCCCATATTATTCTTAATATATGCTGCCGTTTCACTGTTTTCCCTTACTAAGGGGTTCTTTGTATCACTTCCTTTGTGTTCTGCAGTTTTTTTCTCCCTGGAATAAGTTTTACATATTCTCTGTTTCCTAGAGAGAGCAAGAATAATTAAGTATATTCTGAATATGCAAGATGTGCTTCGTGCATATGTAAATTGGATGTGCACTTCTCTGTTTGAACTGCTACGCTCTCATTCATTGTTTAGAAGCTATACAATGCAGCAGTTCATTAATTTCCGTAACTCAGGCAGTACATTTTCATTTTTTTCCAATCTGGAGGTAGAAATTCTGAACTTCTAATAGTAGCTACTCTACAAACATGATAATGTAAAGTACTATCTAAAAATTGTTAAGTTTTGATTCTCCTTGACAAATAGTGAGTTGCTACAATTTATTACTTCTAATTCTTTTTGTTCAGGAATGGAAGAAACAATAACAATACAACCTTGTCCATCTGTCAAACCATTAAACATTGCATGCTGTCCTGGTGGTTTGAAGGCAAGAGCTGTTTTTGAGTTGTCAGTTTTTCTACCCTAGCTGATGGATATTTTAAATTCCCTAAATGAGTGGTTTTACTAATATTCCTCATTTGACATCAGATTGTAATTATAATTTCACTGGACCTAAGTCTCCAGGTCTGGAATCTCAGCTTTTTTTTCTTTTTTGCCATTTCTGTAAGATTCAATTTTGCACTTAGCATAACATATGCAATCTTTGGACTCAGATGTTCCCATATAGTTTCTTCACATTGTGTTTGTAGTATACATTAGTCTAAACTTTTAATCCCATCAGTCAATTTTTTTGTCCTTTTATGTGTTGTTTCCTACTCTCATCTGTTTACTCACATCAACATACTTACAAAAACATAGCACTCTAAGAGTCTTCTTGAATCACTGTGCTTAGTTGCTTGCTGATGCAGACAACCACATCCTGTCCCTTTTCTAACATCTGCATGAACCATCTTAAATTAAATTAAAGATGTTGGTTAAGTCTACTGCTTCTCTAAGGAGAAGGCTATTTCAGAAAGTGGCTGTTCTGATGGTGAGCAGATCTGTTCTTATAACCTTCTTGCTTGCTTGCATTCCTGCCTCTGTTTATTTTTATATCAGCATTGGTTTTTAGCATTTCTTCTTTTCAACTTTATTTATCTTCTTTACATAGAAAGAAACCTCATTCCTTCTTGACCTTTCTTTTGTTAGCTAAACAAACCAACCTCTTCAGCTCTCTTTCTTTCTAAAGTTTCCTCCTCCACTGACCATTCTAAGCTTGCTACAGTCTTAGATCTGAACTTTACCAGTTCTGATTTCAAATTGGGTAGCTGTGGAGAAAGTTTCTAATTTAATGGTCTGGGTGAACTCTTCTCACTGAATATCTATATAATTTAATTATTATGGCAGTAATGCCAGGAAAGAACTCTTACTAAAAGTGGTTGCCTCTGATGTTTACGCCTTACCCAGACCATCAGGAAGTAAAAGTGATAACGTTTTTTTTCCTTGCTTCAGTGTTGCTCACCGGATTTCCAACGATATTGACATGGCTAAATACTAAAAGTATTAGTAGCTCTTGTGGGTTTGCTGTTGCAGACTCATCATGGGACAAGTAAGGTTGCAATTTTGTTCTTTAAAGAACATTTTATTTGTGGAACTAATTCTGAAATTCTGCATGTCTTGGTGTTAGTTTCAGGTGAAGAACCTTAATAAGTATTTGAAACGACACTGGATGCATGAAGCCTGTTTCCTCCTAGTTAAAAGCAAACCAAAATAACCTTAAAATTCAAACTATGCAGTATATCTAT
The DNA here is from genome assembly GCF_016699485.2 of Gallus gallus. Classification (NCBI taxonomy): domain Eukaryota; kingdom Metazoa; phylum Chordata; class Aves; order Galliformes; family Phasianidae; genus Gallus; species Gallus gallus. The sequence continues at coordinate 11,908,678 of NC_052572.1, forward strand.
CTGCAACCTTTTCTTTAGCTAGATTTCACACCTCTAATAAACTATATTTTTAATAAACAAATATAATTTATTGGTAATAATGAGATTGTGGCAGGTGCTGCCAAGGAAGTCAAGTCTCTAACCTCATTGCTGACATTTTTTTTTTTTAGAAATAATTAAGTTATGTGTAGGTAGGGAAACTGAAAAGTTAACTACCATGGTTCATGACAACTTTATACCATGCGGTTTTCTTCTCTTGCTTGGAATCTCTATGTATTTGTTAGCAAGACTGTCCTATATATTGCTGTTGGTGTGACATAAAAAGAGAGTAAGACTAATTTCACCATCAACAGTAGACAACATCTGCTCATGGAGGAAGTCTTTCTATTGAAGAAACTGTCAACACAGGTGACTGTCCATAGTAGATATACATGTATTTATATCAAGTTCCTTTCCTTTAATTTATTTGGTTTGTCTTTAAACACCATCATGCTCAATTTTTGTCATTTCATTAGTGTAATAATAGTAGATTGTAGTGTGTTGTCTTTGTAAATTTTGTTTTGCAACTGCAGCTGAAATGATTTTGACTTTTAAGTAGTACAAACTTCATTATAGTTGGAATCTTTACAGCATGAGAACTCAGTTAACAAATATTTACTCATTTGTGAAGTGCAAACTGTACCATTTTGCAGTAAATAACCAAGCCTCTTTAATAGGACAAAGCCTTTCTTTTTTTTTTTTTTTTTTTTGTGGAATGGAGATACAGTTGCTAGCAGTAGTTTTGCCACAGACATTTTCAGAATAATTTTGAAGTAGATAGTTCTTTGAAAATACCCTTTAAGATTTTGTATTTTTCACATTGTTTCCTTCATTTTTTTTATGTCTGTATATTATTGCTTTTATTTTTGGTAGCCACCCTGTCTATGAAAAATACTTTCTTTTCCAAAATTGAGAACTGAATATAGCAACTCATCACTTAAGCTGGTTATGCATTATATGCTCTCCGCGGCAGTAAAAGGCAATTGAAGTTTTGCTACCAATTTTCTTTCAAAATAAAATATAAAATTCACTAGCTGTTTTAATACTTTGTACTTCTGATAATCAGATATTGACTATTGGTACTGTATAACCTGAGAAAATGTTTTGTTTGCCTTATTTTGCAGTGTTTTTGCTGAAGGGCTTTGTTTTTGTTACCAGACTTTTGACTTCTTTAAGCCATTTAATATTTAAATTAACATTGTTCTACCTACTCTTGACAAAATTTTCTTAGTATGCAACTGAGGTTGTGGTCTGTATTTCATTTATATTACTGAAAGTAAACCTAACATTGTAATTTTTTTTTTCTTTTTCATTTTTTTCAGTGCTTGGGAGATGGGAAGTAATGATAGCTGGCACCTGAACTAAAATATCTGTGTAGGCACTACCATCCGAGAACTTCAGGATGAATGGGGATATGCCTCATGTTCCCATCACTACTCTTGCAGGGATTGCTAGTCTTACAGACCGTAAGTACTCTTGTTGTTGGTTTTGTTTTTTGTTGTTGTTGTTGTTGTTGTTGTTTGGTCTTTAATATATTGCTTTTTACCTTTTTGGCAAATACTTGTATTTTCAAACTACTAAAAATATTAAAAGCTACTTACTAAAAAAAATATGATTTTATATTAGGTTTGGCATTTAAAAGATTTTTTTTGTTTCATTGCAACTTAAATTTTTAACTTAACTTGTAAATAGAATATTTTCAAATAAAATAATACTAATTTTAACATGTAATAAAATGTAAGTTAAAAACAAAACAATGCAATCTGAAGTAAACCTGGCACTTAAATAATTCAGATTTAAATTATTCCATCAGAAACATATATAGGTACCCTACAAATAAATAAATAAATAAAAGAATGATAAAAGATGTCTTTAAATCATACATTCAGTGAAAGAGAATTGTGAAATACACTGTGAATTAAACAAAACTGAGGAAATATATTTTTGAGTTGCTCTAATATTTAGGTGCAAAGGACTGCTAATAAAAATAAGCAGCTTGTTCTATGAGGCCTCTTTCTTGATTGTTTAACATGTAAAGGAAATGGATTATTATCATAGTGTTAAAATTTGGAAAAACTTTCTAAGAGTTGTATAGGTCATATACCCCAAAACAGAGTTTCGTTTCCTAGCTTAAAAACAAACAAATAACGAACAACACAAACCAAAACTGATGCATTTGAGAAAAAATCTCAAAATGTTTTTTGTGTTTTTCTGTTCTAAAATGTCTAATTGGAAGATGCTGCTTATATAAATATGTGTATGTATATTTGTTTTTGTTTGCTTAATAGCAGACCATCAGGCTGCAAATCTTGAGTTTCTGAGCTACAGAAAATTTTCTAGCCTTAAGTATTTACAGGCAAGACTCTACGCAAAGTCAATACATGTAACTGGTAGTAGTCACTGATCAAACTCCCTTACACAAGGGGTTTTGAAACACTGAACTAGTTTAGATGGCATTAGACCCTGTGCTTAGCTGTGTTTATGCTTTTTATCTGTAATTTTCATGTAAAGTTTAGAGACTTGGGAGAAGGTAAAAAAGAATAACTTGTGACTACTCCCCCTACTCCCCCCCCTTTTTTTTTTTCTGTGTGGAAAGAAGGAGCTGGAATGGACAAGGCACGTTGTCCTAAAAAACATGGGGAACATGGCGACTAGAGACAGTAGAGTAGGCTCAGCTCACTAGCTGGAATTTATTCTGTTGGAATAAATGAGCATATTTTACAGATCTTTCTTTTTTTTTTTTTTCTGGCACATTCAGGGTAATATTGTGCAATTAATAAAATCTTAATATGTGCTTTTTTTGAATTACAGTGTATTTATTCCAACAGAAAGTGATTATATACTTTATACTGGGAAAAATAAAACAACAAAACAACTGGCATCCCCCCCCCCCCCTTTTTTTTTTCTTTTCAGAATTTACAAGTATAAAATAGAAGACCCAAAAGAGTGTATTTGATTTATGTTATTCTTTTTTGAAGCTATTTCTGATAGCTATTTCTGTTCAGCTGAAAACTTCATCATGGTCTTCTAATAAGTTTGGGTACTCGGGTTCAGCTTGTTTTCTTGGACCCATTTGTGAATCTTATTTGTAAAGCTAGTTTTTTTGTTCTTTCTGGCTTATTCTTTTCCTGTAGCCCTGCCAATAACCAAGTCACAGCTTGTTATTTGATATACTTCTTTCTTAGACATGTAGATGTAAGAATGCCCTCTGTAAATGTTCTATGCTTATTTGTAATCTGATTGAAACATTGGTGTTTTACATTAAACAGTTAAATCCCTTTCCCTAGATTTGTGAATAGATATTTTCAGTGAATTATCACAATCATACCAACCAACATCACTTGCCTTCTCTTGAGAAGACAACTTATATAGAAGTGAATGCAACAGAAGAATAAACTGAGAATGTAATTAATGGCTCTGTATTTTGAATGTATTTGTCAGGATTGTTTTCTTTCTTAACCATGTGAGGGAGTAATATTTGTGTGATTGTGTTCTGCAAAATGTTTCTAAACTACTTTCACTCCTTTGATAACAGTTTTGAACCAGCTGCCTCTTCCATCACCTTTACCTGCTACAACAACAAAAAGCCTGCTCTTCAATGGACGAATAGCTGAAGAAGTGAACTGCCTTCTGGCTTGCAGGGATGAAAATCTCGTTTCACAGCTCATCCACAGTCTCAATCAGGTGTCAACAGATCACATGTATGTATTTTGTACCTCAATTTTATACCATCACTGTCTTTGTTCCTTGAGCTTAAAATGAACTAAGGTTGAGAGGGATGTGAGAATCTGAACGTTGGAATTTGGAAGTTTTTTATTGGGTTTGTTTAGCAGATTACCACTGTGTAAGACTCAATTGTTTCATGTAGCTCTGAAGTTCCTTTTTTTTTTTTTTGGTTTTTCTTTTTGATTTACTACTTGTTCCATAATGCTAGTTGTGAGTTCAAACTTCATGGTTTTGTCTGTTATTGACTTATTTATGTTCCAGTTAGCTGAATAGTGTATAATATATAAACTATACACCTGATATTACCCAAAGAAGAGTTTTGGTGATAACCATGTAAAACCCATGTCAGTTCTGATTTAGTTATGAAACTTTGATATTAAAAGAATCAGCAAATGTCTGGTTTTTGTTTGTGAATATTTTGTTTCTTTTTGCAATATGTCCTTTGAATTGCTTTGTGTTGACAGCATTGTTTTCTTCCTACATATTCCAATAAGTTATCTTGATCAAATGGAAATAGCCATTAAAAGTCTTCAAAACAAACAATGAATGAAAGCACAGATATATTTACAGAAAATGTATTACATTTTCAAAGTTCAGTGGCATTTTATATGCTGTTTCCCCTTTTTAAAATAAAATATACAACATGAAAGTTATGCATTCATGCATACCTTATTTTCACTCTTAGACTACTTTCTTGATGTTATCTAAAGTGTTCTTCATGAGTGGAAAAGATCAAGATATGAAAGTGGGCATAAGATACTTTCATAAGTGTTTGAAACTGGCAACCCTGGATATATGTGTTCAATAACAGAAATTAATTTTGAAGAATTCTGGGGTAGTGCTTCTTCTAATCTTTAACAAAGAGATAAAAAAAAATAATAATAAAGACAGGGAAGGGACAGTGCTCTGCAGACTTGTTTTTTTCTTTCTTTATTTTAGCAGTACAATTTTTTTTTCCTTCATTTTAGCCTTTTTTTTTTTTTAGATCTGACCATCATTTCTTAAAATTTGAAAATACATTTCATTCTTTATTTGCTTTCTTTCACAATCACAGAGAATTGAAAGATAACCTTGGCAGTGATGATCCAGAGGGAGATACACCAGTTTTGCTGCAAGCTATCCTGGCGAGGAATCCTAATGTTTTCAGGGAGAAAAGCATGCAAAACAGATATGGGGTACAAAGCGGTAAGAATTTTCTATTATTTACTGATTGTTTTTGTGTTCTGTATATTTAAGGGTCTAATGCTAACAACAAACACATACAGACTACGTCTGTGGTATCTGTGCCTTACTTTGTGTTTGATAATGAGGTATAATATTATATGGAGTATGTTATGTATTGTCAAGACACATACCTTAATACATCTTCTAAAAGTGATTGTATTAGTGCAAGCAGTAAAATAACTACTGGGAATTTTGAAAATAATGTTTTATTTGCATACTGAAAGCTAATTTATAGGGTATTTGATTGGATTTGATTTTAAAATTGTTTATTTGAATTTCTTTCTGGCTAAGTTTGTATATTTATCTTAATAAATAACTGAAGTTCGAAAAATATGCCTTGATTTTACTGAAAATCTGTACGCTCACAGTCAGTCTTTAATACTAATGGTTATTCAGTTGTTCAGGTTTGAGGAGTAAGGCTAAGCGAGCCACATGTAACAGCTTTTCTCTGCTACTCCCCTTCTCAGCATTTTCTGATGCCATACAGATTTTACTATTTTATAAGCTGACTCTCTTCTGAGGTGTGTATTGGTAAATAACAGATGGAGAAGAAGATACACCAAGCAAAGGATTAGTAAGACAGATTCTAGATTTAGATCTGAAGACTTTCTCTTGCACCTGAAGACTCTTCTTTAATTATCAAACTGTATATTGATTGGGAGAATATCCATTTTTCAAAGTATGCAGTGGAAAAGTAAAATTAATAGTTTTTGAATTCTTTGTTCCAGAAGATTTTGAAAGAAAGAAAACAAAGCCTGATTCTTTCTAAATTTTGCTGATGGTGTTGTTCAGAAGGGGAAAAACTTCCATAGCTTGATTTAGTAGATTAAGAGTAATCCTTAACAAGCACCTCTATAGTTATTATTTATGTTTTGCTTTATGTTTGAAGGAAGGTATTGATGCAGAATTAAAAATAATGTAAAATGAAACACAAGAGAATAGGTGATGCTATTTTAATAATGTTAACACAATGTTTCAAAGAACCAGAAGAGATCAGAACTAAAAAATTCCTAAATCATTCCATTGTATTACATACTTTTGAATTCATGTGTCATTTGAGGCACTGCAATGTAAGTGTGAAACTGGAAAACTGGAGAGAAAGGAGGAAGAGAGATAAAGCATACCTGTAAAAAACTATTTTGAGAGGAAGATGATCTTGGGATGAATGTTTGAAAAGGATGGACAAAGTGTGATGTCATTTTCAGTGGGAAAAGTCACTTTCTTATCTTGAAATATGTGGGTCTTTAAGCTAAGTTCAGGCAAATTTTGGTAGTCTTATTAGCCATTAATATATCCCATTCGGATATCTGAGGTGAAAGGGCTTGGATATGGTTTTCTTGGGGCAGGAAAGGTTTGCTTTTCTTCTGTTTAGTGGGCAGATTTTGTAATCTCTGCAGTTAAAATTTGTAGAACAGTTTGGTAGAGGTCTTACAGAATGCATTTTTTTCAGCTAGAAGAACAATTTTTTTTCTAGTATTTCAAGCTCATCTCTTGTGATTTCTTTACTGTCTTCCTTCTGAATATTGTCTTTCTGCCTTCTGTTGACTCCAGTGTGCGGAAAAGTCAGTGCTAGGTGCTGTGACCCAGTATTTGTAGCACACAATTGAGACACAATTGTAACACACAATTGAGAAGGAATGAACAAAGGGGACCCTCCTGCCTCTGGATTACCTTCAGTCTTGGGGTGGGCCTCAGCTCTTGGTTTTCTTTGGTCAGATTCATCATTAGCACAGACAAAGTGAACTCAAATTGATTTATTCCCACCTTCTTCTCTGATGTAGGAACAGAAAAACCACGTGGCTAAAACATGGAGTAAAATTATTGGTTCAGTACAATTTTTCAATGGAAGCAAAGGCTACATAAAGCTAAACGGGTTTCCAGTTGCCATAAATACAAGCTAAAGCACAAGCAGAATTTTTTGCTGTTTTTTCCCCCACAAAATTCATATTCATCTGTAGTTCAACAAGTCTAAAACAGACTCTGGAGTGGCTGACTCATTAGAGGGCCCTGCTACCATCCAGAGAGACCTGGACAGGCTGGAGAGGTGGGCTGACAAGACTCATGAAATTCAACAGGGAGAAATGCAACATCCAGTAGCTCAGAAGAGACAACCCTAGGCACAAGTACGTGCTGGGGAAATCCAGATGAAAGGCAGCTCAACAGAAAGGGACCTAGCAATCCTGGTGGACACTGAATTGAACAGAAGTCAGCAATGTGTTCTTGCTCCTAAGAAGGTTTGTGGTACTCTTAGTTGTAATAGGCGAAATATCTCAGACAAGAGACCACTCACTCAGCAGAGTGATCCTTCCCCTCTTCTCAGTACTGATGAGACCACATCTGGAGTCCTCTGTTGTGTCTTGGGTCCCTAGTACAAAAGAGACACAGACACACTGGAAAGTGTCCAACAGAAGGCTACTGAGATGATTAAGGAACTGCAGCATCTCTCCTATGAGAAGACGCTTAGAGAGCTGGAACTGTTCAGTATGGGATAGAGCAAGCCCAGGGGATCTCATCAGTGTTGAATAAGTAACTGAATTCAAAGAAGGCAGAACGAGGCTCCTTTCAGTGGTGTCTTGTGTCAGGACAAGAGGCAATAGGCACAGACTGGAACAGAATTTCCTTCTAAATATCACGAAGCACTGTGTGAGTGACTGAGCTCTGGCACAGGTTGCCCAGAGAGGTTGAGGAAGCCTCCTGGGGATCTTCAAGGCTGCCTGGACATGGTCCTGGGTATAGCACTATTCACTATGTCCATGTTTGAGCAAGGCTTGGACCAAATAGTCCCTTTCCACCTCAACCATTCTGTTATTCTATGAATAATGCAAGAATGAGATAGTAGGTGGATATTGGGTTTTTTTTAATAGCATGATGCTATAAAACAGTTTAGTCATAGATAACGTACATTTTATGTGAGCTACTTCTTTATGTAGTATGTTCTTTGACAGTTAGTAGAAGTGTAAAAAAAATGAAATTATTTGTATTACTTTTATCTAAGCAAAAAAAAGTAATCAAAACCAGAAGTGTACGTTAAGAAAACTTATAAGAATTATATTATTGGAATAATATTTTCTCAGTAGTACACACTGCCAAATCCAGAATCACAGAGGTTGGAAGAGACTTCAGGAGATCATCTCATCCACCCCTCTGTTAAAGCAGGTTCCCTAGAGTAGGTTGCACAGGAAAGCATCCAAGCAGGTTTCTTGAATATCTCCAGAGAAGACTCCCCAACCTCTCTGGGCAGACTTTCCCAATGGTCTGTCCCTCTTAAAGTAAAGACAATTTTTCTCATGTTCAAATGGAACTTCCGGTGTTCTACTTTGTGCCCCTTGTCCTGTCATTGGTCATGACCAAAAAGAGCCTGGCCCCATGCACTTAACACTCACCCTTTAGGTATTCATAAGCATTGATAAAATCCCCTCTCAGTCTTCTCTTCTCCAGACTTAAGTGTGAAAGTTAAAGTTGCACTTAAAAAATTCTTACATGTTTAAGGTATGGAAATACACAGTGGAGCCATAAATCTGCTGTTATATGGCAACTCTGTACAAGATATTTTAGTATTTGTGACCTCGAACTACTTTCAACTCCTTTGCAGTCTAGATCTTAGGGCCTTTTTTTTTTTTTTTTTTTTAATCCCTTCCTTGTTTTCCTTGTTACCTCATTACCATGAAGTTTTGGGAACTTTTGAGATACTGTTTTGCTCTGTAGATTATAGATTGCATTCCTCCAATATGCTGCTGCTCTCTTCTTCCTATGCCATCTTTTTCTCCTCTTGTCCCTCTCAATATAAATAGAGGTGTGAGTGCTGTGTGCCACAGAAAAAGCTGAAGGTTTTTGAATTATATTAAAAAAAAAATCATTGGTTAATTGGTAATAAGACTAGATTTTTTATGTATCTTTGCTAGATCACTGTCACAGAGTCACAGAATGGTTCAGTTTGGGAGGAACCTTTAAAGACATCTGATTCTAAACTCCCAGCCATGGTTATGCTTGTCCTGATTTAGTAATCATGTTGCCCAGTGCTCAACCTGGTCTTTAGCACCTCCAGGGAAGGGGCATCCACTGCTTCTCTTGGCAGCCTCGTCCAGTACCTCACCAGACTCACAGTTCAAACAGTTTGGCCAAAAAAAAGAAAAATAAAATAATAAAAAAAAACCAACTACCTGACGAGTAATACGTCTTTGTGTGTCTGCAACACACAAACTGGGCACTGAGGGAACTTCCTCTACTAGAAAATCACTGTACAGGAAATGCCCAGGGTATGCTTTGCACATTCCTCTCTGTGGTTTGTACCTGTGGACAGGGATTTATTTCTCACCTGCCTCTGTGAGAGACAGGCAGTGTTCATTTAAGCAAGTTTTGCAGGAGTTGAGGCATTCTCTGCTGTTATTCAGGATAATGAAGTAACGTTTCTAGTGAAGTATGAAGATATCTGACTTTTTTCAGCACAACTAGGGATTTTCACTCCTATTCTAGGCTATTTTAAATGTGTTAATTTGGTTGGAATGCGGCACTTCACACCTACTGGGGAGGTGATAACGGCTGCATTCCTGACGGATTTTCATGTTGCAGTAATTGAAGTCAGTGATAGTAGGCTGGACGGGCAGTCTAAACCAGGCTCTGAGCAAACAAATCTAGCTGCGGGTTTCCCTGTTCATTGCTGGGGAGTTGGACTAGATGACCTTTAAGAGTCCTTTCTAAGGATTCTGTGATTCTATGACTACTTCATCATCAATGACTTCAGGCACTCTGGACTATAGATTGAGTCTAAGCATTCTATCAAATCTTAAGTTTAAAATATTGCAACACTGACATGCTTTCACCTGTTTTTGTGAGTCACTTGTTATGGCTTCCTAAACCAGTTTGTACATGGATTCTGATGCTGTTTAAATATGAGACATTTTATTATGTTATTGAAATCATGTGGTTAAAAGTCATGTAAGTTTTTATGTACTTTCACTATTTTAACTTCCAGTGTCATGTGTTTGTTAGCAAGTTTTTTATAATGGTATTGTAAAAAGGGAAAAAAGATTGATTTAAAATCTCACTGATAAAGATGCTTGTTAGTTTCAAGCACTGTGGTACTTGTGACCTGATATGTAGTGGAATAGAAAGATGTTATCATAATCATTAGAAAGGAAACTGTTAGGTATTACCGAAGGAGTGAACGTATCTCACACCTTTCTGTGTGAGGTGATGGTTACCTCTACTTGCTTAAAAAATGGAAGATAAATTTAATGAGTCCTTCTGGTTTGTGAAGTTCCTGAATCTTTTACTCATTAGCACAGTAAATACTGTACACACTGGTGTGTGAGTGTATGTCCAGTTTTAAAATGTTTCTATGTACTATCAAGTTTTGGCTTGCTAAGTTTAAAGAACTTAAGAGGAAAGAAGCCCTGTTGAAATTTGTAACTGAATTAACATTCCTTTATGAATGCTTTTCCACTTTGCAATGTAAAATAGATTCATTCATTGAATGAATGTTATTTAATGTTTTCTAACAGTTGCAGGCATGTAACATTTTCTAACCTATAAAGTTATTTATCTCTTGGTATGTAGTCATTTCTGAAATGAAATGCATATACTTAATACTTCTGTCTTCTTTTCAATAGGGATGATGATTCCACAATTTAATATTTCTCAGAATTCTATGCGTGGTAGTCCTGCATCTTCCAATTATCAACAAACCACTATTTCACATAGCCCTTCCAGGTAATGCAACATTTTAAATGAGGGAGGGAAGGGGCAACAAACTTAAAATGCTTCCTACAGTGACATTCAATTCTAGTTGTAAGTAAATGAATAGAAGATCAATGTCAAGATTAACCCTGGATTGTCTGACAGCAGGATGAGTTTCTGCTGCTGAAAAAGTCAAATGTAGCATTTACTCATTTTCTGCATGTGAGTTAATCTTGTGTGTTTAAGTACAAGTCAGGATTCTCCACTCTCTGTTCTCTTGCATAGTTTTGGCAGATTTTATTTCTTTCTTAGGGAATCCTCCTGCCTTCTTCTACCCCTCCAGTTTTCTTTCTGTGTCACAGTGTGAGGGAGAAGAGAGTGTGTGTTCCAGCATGAGTAGCAGTACTAGTATGGCAGAAGAGTGGGGAAAAAAAAGTCCTGTTAAAGCACAGAATACTACTCTAACAGTTACACAAAAGGCCATTCATAGGAAGATAGGTCCAATTGTTTGGCCATCAGCTTCCTCTTCAACTTTTTTGTACTTTTTCAGACTCCTTCAGGTAAGATGTGCCTTTAGGCTAGGTGTTTACGAAAATAAGTACTGTAGAATAGAGGAAGACTTTCTGCGTGCAGTTTCAGCCCAGTAGCTGGGCTGCTGGGCTGAAACAGAATCAACAGATATTAGGCATCATTATTTAAATTAACTGTTATTTCACACTTCATTTCAAGTTAGTGTTGTAATTGTTTTGGCAAATGGAATGCTTTTTATCTCTACAAAACCCACTACACTGTCAAGAGTAGTGGTTTTATTTTATTTTATTTGTTGGTTTTATATTTAAAAGTGGTAATGAAGAATGTTACAATGTGCTGTGTCTTCTCAAGATCCTTCCAAAGTCGTTGTTTTAAATGTTTTGCTGTTTCTGTGGAAGCTTACCTTCACAGAGTTACTGTCTAAAACTGAGTTGTGAATACATGTATTTGTTTCATTTTTATTTTAAAAAACAACACAAAACTGATGAAAGAATGTTAGCTATAGTATACATACATTATCATCACAAGCCTGTTTGATTTTTATAACATTCTATCTCTAGGATCTGTCCAGGATAAATCTAATGAAAGAATAAATTATATTCAGTATACTTTGCATCAGGCCCTACCTAACTGCCTATATTCCTATATCTTAGCAGTATGGTTGTGTTAGATAAAGTTATTTGAAATATTATTGGAAAAGTCATATTTAAGTAAGATGACTCCTTTGTTAATTCTAGTGAGCTTGTGGTTCTTTGATAATAAGACCTTAGCTGTAATTTCATTAAAGCTTCCAATAAGCTTCTAATAAGATACAACTATTTAAATTTGCCTTATTATGGTAACTATCTATAACTTGTGTTGTTGTTTGCTTTCACTAAATGGAAATCTTCTGAATCCTTTTTATCCTTTTACTAATATAATACCTGTTTTCTGACTCTTAAGTAGTAACTGAAGTTGAGAAGGCATTGATTGATTTTAATGCTGCTTTTGAAGAGGTTTCTTCATTGCTTTAGAATTGTATATTTTCAGAAGTTAAAATGTTCCAGATATATACTATTTAAAAAGGAATAATAACATTGTCTAAATTTTGTTTTTACAACTTCTCAAATCCTTTAAAATTTTATTTTTAGCCGGTTTGTGCCACCACAGACAAGCTCTGGTAACAGATTTTTGGCACAACAGAACAGTCCAGTGCCTAGTCCATATGCTCCTCAAAGCCCTGCAGGATACATGCCATATTCACATCCTCCAAGTTACACACCGCATCCTCAGCTGCAGCAAGGTAAATCTGTGATGTTTGTTATATTCTCCTATGTCATGTCAGTTTTACTTTCATGTGCACGTTTCATGGCTCTTGAAAGAGTCACAAGCTTAATACAAATCTTTGCATTGATAGAATTTTTTTTGTTGTGTTTAGCTTTGTTTACTTAACTGCAGAACATCACAGAATTATAGAATATTCCAAGGTGTGAGGTATCCCCACGCATCAAGTTAAATTCCACACAGGACCACCCAAAAATCAAACCCTATCTCTGAGAACATTGCCTAAACATTGCTTGAAGTCTGGAAGATTTGGGCCATGACCACATCCCAGTGAAGCCTGTTCCAGGGCCTGATCACCATTTGATGTAGAACCTTTTCCTAACACTCAGGCTGACCCTTCCCTGACACAGGGAATTCCATGCCATTCCCTTGGGTCCTGTAGCTCTCACCAGAGAGACGTGATCAGCACCTGGTTATCTACTTTTTTTCTTTAAGTAGTTGTTGGCTGCCATGAGGCCTCCCTTCTACCTCCTCCAAAAGTTACAGTATTTAAAAAAAAAAAAAAGTAAAATGCTTCTTCATGTGACATTTCTTCCCAGTGTACACCTATTTTGCATGGTTATCATGAATATATGACAACTGAAAAGCAAACACTAAGGCTTTTATTTGTTGGCCACCATTTATCTGTACTAGCAAAAAAAATCTTTTTTTCCTGTGTAACTAAGTTTTACTAATTTGGCCCAGAATAGATGTGGAAAAAGCTTGTTTAATCTGTACATGGAAATTAGATTTTAAATCTTCTTGAAAATTCAAATCTTAGACACCTGATTTTATTCAGGATACTTGTGGCAAAAGGATGCAATCAAGAAAAGCTATTCTTGTTCAGATTCCAGACCTCTTGTGTATAGATCAATAATGTCCTCTTTTATAGTAATATTCATGAAACTTTAAGAGCTAAGGAGTGTGTATGTAAGTATCAGTATAATTATTTACTTTTTTGTATTTCAGCTTGTCCCATTGTCACAGCTGGGATGAGGAATCTCCATGAAAATAAAGTTTCAAGTCAGTTGTCTGGAAATTCAGCTAATCATCATGCTGATAATTCTAGACATGGATCAAATGAAGACTACCTACAGATGGTGCACAGATTAAGTAGCGATGTATGTTACCTAAATCAATTTACCATAAAATATATTTAGTTGCTGTATAAGACATATATCTTACTTTGTTGTTGTTGAATTCTAAAACCACTGAAAACATTTAAGTTTCAGACATATTCACTCAACTGCGTAACTCTAACGTGAGGTTTCATTTCTTGTAGAAGATATCTCTTTCCTTTGCAACAATTTGTAGCGTTCTGTTGAAATTATGATAAGCAAAAAAATTTACTTATTTGCAATTTTCTGTTAACAAAATGGTAAAGCGTCACTGCAGTTATTACATCAATATATTGATACTAACAATATTAGATTCTAAGTAGGTGTAGAGTTAGCTTGTTTCTCTAAATACTCCTGTACTTCTCAATTAGATTTGCCGTATTTGAGCAATGTATCCAGCAGCATTGTAGTATTGCCAAAGGCAAGAGATCCTATAGATGGTTTTTCTTACTGATCTACATTGGTTTCTTTTCAAGAATTTTTCTCCTTATGGCTTTAGTTCATGTGGTAGTAATTCTTTCTGGTGTCTTGAATGCTAATATCTGAACAAAAAAACAAAGTTCCCAGTTTTTGTCTGTGGTTATTTTTTTTTTAAACTATTGATTAATTTTCATATTAATCATGGAGATGTACTTTGATGGAGGTTTTTTAAAAGCTCAAGGCAATCTCTTAACAGCTCTTGAGAGAGAGCATCTAAGTTTCCACTAGTATTTTTTAACTAGGTCTTTGAACTGTGAGGTCAGTACTGTAAGTATCCATGCCTGCAACGTAACAGTATAACAGTAGTTACAAAATTTCATCAGAAGCTAGTTGCTGTTCTATTTTGCCTTCTCAAGTGCTCTTTCACAGCATCTATGAATCTTTGGAATTGGAAGGAGGGGGACATAAAGATATGGTTGAGGATCCATCTATGGTGCAGGAGTCACAAGGGTTAGGTCAGCTGATTCCCAGCATCATGACCACCTCCATGGGGAAAAAGGTGTGGTTTATTGAATACGTGACTTCCTTCAGAGGGGAGCAGGAGCCCCAATCTGCCAACTAGTCATTTAGTTAATTTTTCTGACTCCCTGGGTATTGGGTTAAAGATGTTTCCAGTTTACTTCAAAGAATCATAGAATTGTTAATGTTGGAAAAGACCTCTAAGACCATTAACTCCAACCTTCAGTCCATCACCATCATGCCCACTAAAACTTGTCCCTCAGCACCACATCTCCATGTTTCTCGAACACTTCCAGAGACAGTGACTCCACCACTTCCTTCAGCAGCCTGGTCCAATGCTTGATCACTCTTTTCAGAGAAGAAGTTGATATTTTTACTAATATCCAACCTGAACCTCCCTGGCACAGTGTGAGGCCATTACTTCTTATTCTATTGCTAGTTACCTGTGATAAGAGATGTATTCCCACCTTGCTACACCTTCCTTTCAGGTAGTTGTAGAGAATGATAAGGTCTCCCCTACACCTCCTCTTCTCCAGACTAAACAATCTCAGTTCCCTCAGATGTTCCTCAGACCCTTCACTGGTTTTGTCACCCTTTTTTTTTTGACACATTCCAGCTCCACAGTGTCTTTGTTTTGTAGTGAAGGGCCCAGAATGGATTGCACTCAAGGTGTGGCTTCTCCAGTGCTGAGTACAGGAGCACAGTCATCTTCTTAGTTGGCCAACCTATTTCTGATACAAGCCAGGAGACCCACCTGGGCACACTGCAGGCTCATGTTTAGCTGGCTGTTGACTAAGACTTCCAGATCCTTTTCTACAATTCAGCTTTCCAACCATTCTGCCCTAAACCTGTAGCATTGTATGCAGTTGTTGTGACAGCTCATCTTGCAGCACAAGGTGATGGCCTGTTCTTATGACGTTAAGATTTCCTTCTTGAGAAAGCATCCAGCCTTCCTGGACCACTTTGCTCTTCAGAACTATCTCCCAAGGGTCTTCTTCAACCACTGTCCTAAATAGTCCAAGGTCTGCCCTCCAGAAGGTTTTGCTGGCCTTCCCCCTGACTTCACCAAGAATTGAAAACAAATCATTTTGTGGTCACTATATCCAAAAGGACTTCTGACCACATCTCCCATCATGCCTTCTCTATTCATAAACAGCAGGTCTAGTGGGGCAGCTCCCCTGATAGACTCTCTTTATAGCTGTGTCAGGAAGTCATCTTCCACACAGTCCACAAACCTTCTAGACTGTTTCCTCTCTGATAGATTGTACTTCTATTTCCAGCAAATGTCTGGTAAGCTGAAGTCCCTCACAAGAGCAAGGACAAGTGATTGTGTGGTTTCTGCCAACTGCTTGTAAAATACTACTTCTGTCACTTTTTCCTGGCTGGGTGATCTGTAGCAGATTCCTGCTATGTTATTAGCCTTGTTGGCCTTCCTCTGATCCTTACCCATAAGGACCCAACCTTAGCATTATCAGCAATGAGCTCTACAGGATCAAAAAACTCCCTAGTATACAGGATTGTATGGTCCTTTAGGTTGTCATCTAGTCTTGCTTTTTTGAGAAGTCCAAGTAAGCTTTTTCGAGAAGTCCATTCTCCTTTATCTGTCCAGTTGTAGGGAATGATACTGAAGAAACAGGCATGAGAAGGTGAGGTGGATAGATAGCGCTGTGTGTAAAGAAGGTGCTGGACTGTACAGTGTTGCTGCCAGGGTTGAAAGTCTCTCTAAGGATTTAGGATAAAAGCTAATAAAGTAGGTATCGTTGTGTGAGTCTACTATAGAGTCTACTATACTACTCAGCCAGGATGAGGGCAGAAGGCTGGCTTGGCTAAAGTTATCTCCTTCAGGAACAGAGGGGGGAAAAAGAAATAGTATGGACTTTGGAAACGCTGCTCACCACTGTAGGGAGAAAATTGATTAATTCAAAGCTCAGTTAGAGTTGAAGCTGGCCAGTGCTGTAGTGGATAACTAAAAGGGTTTTCTGAAGTATGTTAACATCAAAAGGAGAGCTAAAAAAGGCACTGGTCCATTACTTGATGGTTGTTCACTCTACAAATAGGGATGAAGAGAAAGCAGAGAGAGACATTTTTTTGCATTTGTTTTTAATGCCACTGATGGGTCCTGGAACTCTTGGAGTCCTGTGGTTATGAGAGTGATAAACTCTCCTTTGACAGTGAACACGTATGGGATTTGCTGCTGCAGCTGGATGCACATGAGACTATGGGACTCAGTGAAACTCATCTCAAGATACTGAAGGAATTGGATTATGTTATTACCAAATCTCTCTCAGTTACTTATCAATGGTCTTTGGAATTTGGAGAGTTCACAGCTGCCTGGAAGCTTGCTAATGTTATTCCAATTTTCAAGAAGAGTAAGAAAGAATACCCTGGTAGTGACAGCACTGTTTGTCTCAGTTTGGTGCTTGGTAAAGTTATGGACGTTATTCTGGGACTTGTTGAAGAACGTGTGAAGGACTTGGCAGTAATTGGTCTAAAGCAACATGGGTTCATGAAGAGAAAGTCATGACTTATTTAATATTCCAATATGATAGGGTTATTCACTCAGATAACAAAGGGAAGGCCGTGGATGCAGATGATTTCTTTTGGATTTTAGCAAAGCTTTTGATACTGTCTCTCATAATATCTTGGACAAAATATCCAACATATAGCTAGATACTGTACATATGCATACAATATCATGAGTGAACAACTGGCAGAAGAGTTGTGCACAAGGAGCTGTAGTAAATGGAGTGGTGGCCAGCCACTTGTCATGTTCCCCAGGACTCAGTTTTAGGCCAGTCCTCTTCAAAATTTTTATCCATGACCTGGATATTTATCCATGACACAGGAGTTGAGTGACACTAAGTTTGCAGACAATTCTAAATTAGGAGGAGGAAGAATGATATATTCCCTTAAGGGTAGGTAGGCGTTGCAGTCATATATTTATAGATCTGAGCATGAGGCAATCACTAACCTTTTTTTGTTTATGGTAAGCTCGATATGAGTGAGCAATATACCCCAATGGCCATAAGAGACAACCATTTTTTATGGGTACGTTAAGCTGAGTATAACTAGCCAGCTGAAAGAAGTGGTTGCCCCACTAGGCTCAGCATCAGTCTGACCTTATCCTGAGTAACACGTGCTGTTTTATTGCAGAGACTCTGCAATATAAAGATGATATAAAATCATTACAACATGTCCAAACAAGGGCAACAGAGATGCTAGGGACTAGAAGGTGTAACTATGAGGAGTGGATGAGAATTTTTGTTTTGTGCATCTCACAGGAAACTGATAGATGACTGCTGTCTATAGCTTCCTCTTGAAGGTGAGCAGAGAGGGAGGTGCTGATCCGTTTTCTCTGGCAATCAGTGATAGGATGTGATGGCTTAGAGCTGATAAAGTTAGTAGTGGATGTTAAGTTGTTCACTGAGATGGTGTTCAGATACTGGAACAAGCTCCCCAGGGTCGTGACTCCAGCTTTGTTAGTGTTCAAGAGGCATTTGGACAGTGCTCCTGTGTTGGCTTGTTTTGAGTCAGGAGTTGACAATCCTCCTGGATTCCAGCTCAATATATATATATTTGTTTGTGTTTAACCCCCCATCATTCTTATCATTGTTTAAAAAACAATGCTTATGATAGGAAATACTGTTCTATAGAAGTTTAAATCTACTTCCTTGACTGAATATATATACTCTTGGCCAGCAGAGGGCTCCATGACAGCGATTTAAGGAAAATAATAATATGAATTGGGAGTCTGAATAAAGGTTTTCATATTTCATTTTAAAATAACAATGTAGGGATAAAAGTCACATTCACATTCTTAAAGATAGAGGATGAACACTCTTACATTGTAATTGGTATTGTATTATGAAATTTGTCAGAATTTAGGAGTTCCCTTAAAGCAAGTGGCTTTGTGCAAAGGTAGAAGAATAGTAAAACTTTTGTTGTTGTTGTTGTTGTTTTTGCTGTGTTGTGGAACTTCTTTTAATTTCCACCAGTTTGTTTCCCATAAAACTGTCTAGATAGGCAATTAACTCGCTAAAATTACTCAAATTGTGTCACAGGCAAGACTGTCTCAGATGCTCCATTGGGGGTGCTACAGATTTTGTTCAGTCCAGATGTGTGGTTGGTATGCAGAAGGGCGTGAAAACGAAGTGTTGATTTGCTTAAATGTAAAACTGTGATGGCATTCTAGATATGCTTTAGGGGTAGGCTAAGTGGAAAAACTGTCTAATGTGTTTTAAAAGCTAATTTTTATGCTCACTTTTAGCTATTATATGGAGTTCATACTTCTGCTTATCAACCTTTCGCTATAACTGCTTGTAACAAGAAAGTTCTACATATGAATATGTTTTTTCTCTGCATATTATGGTGATAGTTTCGTCTAAGAGCTCTGCTGCTCTGTAACATTACTAAACCACAGTCTAAATTGTAAAGATTTTCATATAAATATTTTTCTAATATTTATTGTATGTTTTTTCAGCTAATCAGTGTTATCAATGTAGGTACTAATTTCAGTCTTTATTTTATGAAATATTCATGCTCATAATGATATTTTTTATCATTGTCACTTTAGGATGGCGATCCTTCAATAAGAAATGCTGCATCTTTTTCCTTGAGGTCACCACAGTCAGTCTGTTCTCCAGCTGGAAGTGATGGAACCCCTAAAGGTAGTCTAGCAGTCATATGTGTCAATGTATTTTCTTAATTAATAGGAACAGAGAGTTTAAAGAGGTATTTAGTTAGTCCTTCTGAATTCTGGTTTCCAATAGGACTAAGGAGTATGTAATTAGATTTCAGTAACGAAATTATTTTGAGCCCTCATCCAGAAGAAATTTCTGGAGGTCCAAAAATTGACAAATGGTACTTCAAAACATATCTCAAATTAATGGAGGACAGAAGGATTCAAAATCCTTTCTTAAGTGAGGATTAAATTGTTTATAAGAATGGATTCAGTTGCTCTGCATAACAAGTAGTTTCAAGGCAGCATTACGAGTATTGAACTCTTGACCACCTCAAAAGTGTTTTAACATGCAACTCTTGTCTTAATTGCAATCATCAAATTTAAAGATCATGAAATTGAAAGTAGTTCAATGAACACAATACACATAGCATAAATGAAGCCTGAACACCTTAGCTATGGAGAAGGAATAGGGCAAAATGTCAGTTGAAATGGAAGAGAAAAAATCTGCTCAAAATAATTCTTTATGCTAAAATCTAGAAAGCATACCACTATTTATAATGTTATTGTTAAAAAGCAATTATGGAGATGCATGAGACTTAGTGAAGCAGGGGTTTGAGTGTATTTTTGGTAGCAGAGGTTTTTAGTGCTTATGTATTATATAGAAATAGTAGAAAGATGCAAGAGTGCTTTCTTCCCATTTAACTCTGGAACACAATTGATTATTTCTGGGTACTCAGGTTAGGCTGATAGGGAGAAGGGACTGATTACAGAGAAGGTGAGGTTGTTAGGCGTGTTCAGCTTGGATAAATCAAGTCCTCAGAGTCAGGGAGAGCTTACAGCAGCCTTCTCGAACCTATGAAGAGGCTCTTCAGAGTGGTCTAGAGAAAGGATGAGATAAAATGAACATAAATTGAAATTGAAGGTTTTGTCTGGATATAAGGGTAACCTTTTTAATTATCAGGATAGTCAATCATTGCAAAAGGTTGTTCAGAGAATCTGCGCGTTCTCCATTCCAGGAGGTTTTCAAGTATAAAACTGTGCATAATGATTTGACTTTGCTCACCCCGCTTTGAGCCAACAGATGGACTATAGACCTTCTGAGGTCTTAACTGAATTATCCTTTGATTCTGTGACTGCTAAATGATCTCTGTGGTTCATCTAATATATATGTATATTGGCGGTGATGTAAAAAAAAATGTGACTCAAATGCAAGTGAAAAGTATTTTGTATAGCGTGCCAGCAGCATCATTATTTTAGGAGATCCTGTGCTAAGGGCCTTGTAAGACTTGTATGAATGCCAAAGTCTAAACGTGGTTGTTTTTCTTAAACTAATTACACAGAATCCATGTTTGTAGGTCATTCACAACACTGTGAAACTAGGCTTCTTACATTCAGATATGTGATTACCACTCAGCCAGAAGAGTATTTTTTGTTAAATTGCAGCTGTTTAAATTGGCTGTCTCAGAACCCATTTTGAAGATATCTCTATTTTTTTCTGAAAACAGTCTGATTCTGCTGTTCATATTGTAATGTTTCAGCATTAGGGGTACTGAAAAAGTGCAAGAGGTATTTTTTTATTTACTTGCCTGTAAGATTTATTTTTCTTGATGAAAAAGCACATAACTGAAATACTCTTACTAGTGGTGGTACCACTGTGCCTTCTTTGAGATTAATGAATCCTGATTGAGAGAATGAGTTCTTGATGCTCCAAGAACCTTGCATCTACTTCCTCTGATCTAATTTTATAAATGTACTGAAGACATCCAGATAATTACAAGACTGCTTAGAGTATGTGATTTCTGGCAGTGAGTTTTTGGCTTGATTTGAAGTGAAGGTTGTTGATCGTGCTGATAAATTTTCCAGTGATGAGAAAAGAAGTAATTGTGAAATTTTCGTTGCTGCTGTCAGTAGACTTTGAAAGTTTGGTTGATGTGTTGCAAACTGTGATAATGAAAATCAGCAAAATATGTAACTGTATGGGAGGACAGAAAGAATGGCACTAGATGTGAGCCAAGTAAAAGATCTCAGGGAAAGGTATTACAATATCTATACTTTCTTATGTAGAGTAGAAATGTGAGGCAATTATTGAAGATAAAAGTACAGACTGCATGGCATTTTGACATGGAAATAGCAAAGGCATGTGGTGATTTGGAGATTGCGGTTGCAAAGTCTTGAATCATTTTAAAACTGTATGATAGCTGTCCAAGTGACAGAAATTGAATGAGGACTAAGTTTTGTTTGTAACTCAAGAAAATATTTGAGAAGAGACAAGTTATATTTGTTCTTTGGATTGGTTGTTCACTTACTGAATAGAGTATAGTTTCTCTGATACAGAAATTATTGCTTCACTTCTTTTGCTCCAGTAAAGGTACCCCAGCAGCTGAAGTTCTATGCAGAAGGTTTTAGGTTGGACCTTATCCTTCCTTGTTAGTATAAATTTTGGTCTTCTCTTTATGAAAACAGAGTTCTGTGTCTACTTTCTGCTGTTGTCTACTACTTTATCAGCTATCACTGAAAATTCATTCCTATGATTCATCTCTGAAGAAGAAATTTCTTTCTGTTGATCTCATAAAATATTTTGTGGAATCCATTACCCAAAATGGATCACTTATCAAAGTCCTTTATCTGTTTGTTCTACTTTCCCACCACTCTGGATCTTTAGAGGAAAAAAATATATATATATATATAAAATATAATATAATATACATATTTAAAGACAACTTTTAAAGATGTGTATAAAGGAAAGTCTTCCTTGAGGTTTAAACCACTGCTTTCCAAAGAGAAGGGCTCCTATTTTTACAGTCCTGTTTCCATACATTTTGGGAATTCCTAGGGAAACGTATGTAGGGAATAACAACAACCCTTACTGAACTAAACTTTGGCACCTTGTTTTCCCCCCCCCAGAAATAACTTGCATTTCCCCCAGAAATTACTATTTGTCTTACAGGAAATAGTTCAACATAACCTTCTAACATTGTATAAGACAGTGAGAATTACAGTTGTACCCAGACATTTTTTTAGAAGCTGCTGTCTTCCAAATTAGTGTGGGTACTTGACTATTTTCTGAATAATTTGGCAAGTTCACTTTTATTTTCTCAAGTATTTGTAAGATTTCTCCGGAGAGGTTCTTTTCTGCTTGGTCTCTGTATATAATGGATTGTAAGGAGGACTACAAATGTTTTCAAATCTCTGTTGCAGACTTCAGTGCTGCCAAAGATACTTACGAAGGAATATAATCTTTCCCTCTCTCCTTTGCATGAAAGGTGGAAGAAATTCATTCTGAAGTGTTTTCTGACAGGGTCAAAAGAAGCATTCATTCTTCTTCAAGTTTTAACTTTTTACACAAGGATGCTTCCAAATGCAGCAGTTTTAAGCGGGAACAGCCAGAGCTGATTTCTTTTCATGCAGTGTTTCGAACTGTGGAGAAAGTGGTGGAACTCTTTCTTGAAATTTATTGAAGAAGTATGTGGAAAATGAATGCAATCAATTCCAAAAAACCTCCCAAATCTGAGTTCTTCATCTGTCTAATGTACTGTCCCTTTAAGCCTGAATTCTAAATGAAGTTACACTGTTTGAAAATAGACATCAGCATAGTTTATTAATCAAAAGAAAAACACGTGTCTATTCTATATAGTACAGATTTTGGGAAGATTTCCAGAGAAGGGCTCTGGGGTTTCAGAAAATAAAGCACAAATTAACTGAGGGCTTTCCATCTTCTTACTCTCACCCTGGATGGGCTGTATTAGTGTCACTCCCATAAATTCCATCTCATTTTCTGCTAAAAAGAAGTGGTTTCTTCCCTCTTGTGGTTTGTTTGAATTCCTACTGCTAGAAAGCACTTTTCCTAATGTTTTATATGGAACATTTTTGTTGGAGTTAGGGATAACATGTCTTGATTTCTTTCCGGTGATTGAGGAAAAACAATTCATGTCCCCTTTTTTCATGTAGGATTCATGCACATATCAAAGACTGCTAAGATGTCTTCCACCATCTAATCTACAGATGGAACAGTGCTGCTTCTTTCTATTGTCTTTACATAAGTCAGCATTTCTAAGCCTCTAAATGTCTTTTGTGTTATTTGAATTCTATTTTGTCTATTTGTCTTGATGTTGTACTGCCCTAAATTGTCACATGGCACAGCTTGAAGACTTAGGAGGAGGAGGAGTTAGAAATGACATCTTGTATTTTATTCCTGTTACATATGAGAATACAGCTGCTCTTTGGTAACAAATTAGATTCTTCTTGCAAGCTGCTATAAACATACTGCTGCCTTTATGTAGAGTTTGTCCACTTTCCTGTCTTGTTATTACAATTGCTCTTTCTCAGATGAGTAAAGTCTGTGCTTTTTCTTACTCCATTTATTTTGTTTCAATAGCAAGGCAATTGTAATTTTATTTCTTTCTTTAAAAACAGTTGTCGGCCTCTCCCAAAAACTCAACAAAAAGTTCAGTGTAATCATTATGTTAGTGAAGGTAATTTCTAATTCTATTAGTTGAAAAGTTGATGTTGACAAACATTTTATTATTGCTACTCTTAGGACTGTGCTCTGCACTGCTTTGCCCACATTCTGTTCACCCATTTTTACAATAAACTTGATACCCTTTCTTTGGAAACATTTTTCCAATACGGTGTATTGCAGTCTTAGGATTTTTTTGCCTAGACTTTCCTCAGCTGTTTGTGAACTTGCTATGAGAAACTGTTTAGAAAGTCATGCCTAAGTCCAAATGTGACATTAACTTCTCTTTATTTCTCAAAGCCAACTGCTTCATAAAATCAAATTATTTTGATTTGATGATACTTAGCAAACTCACTTTGGAATATTACCTTTT
This sequence comes from Gallus gallus, assembly GCF_016699485.2. NCBI lineage: Eukaryota > Metazoa > Chordata > Aves > Galliformes > Phasianidae > Gallus > Gallus gallus. Next base: position 11,932,722 of record NC_052572.1, read on the forward strand.
AATTATTCTCTCAATTCTTACAGTGAAATTGTTCTCCTGGAATGTGCTGAAATTATACAGGCCATACACTAGACAAGCCCTTTAGTAGTCTTTTGAAGAGTCTGTGTTTTCACTTTCAGAGGGGTGGAGGCACAAATTACTATTAACAATTGTGAGATTGTTTTACCTACGTTTTCAGGGAGAATTTGTCTGATTCTATTATAATGAAGAAGTTCCATTTATGTGATGGTGATTACGAAGACCATATTAAATAAAAAATTATTTTGTTCTTCCCATTTGTACGGTGTAATTGCTGTTTCTTGAAATCTTTTGGCAGTAAGTTGTGAATGTTCCTCAGATTCTGTCGGCATCAGATTCTCTGTCTTTCCAACAGAGAAACATTAGTACAATATGGATGGTCAGCTCCTGTTCCTGCTGGCAACACTCTTTCTGATACAAATCAAGATGCAATGGCCTTCTTAGCCACCTGGGCACATTGCTGGTTCACGTTCAGCTGAGAATCAGCCAACACCCCCAGGTCCATTTCCTCTCTGCAAGTCTCCCAGCTGCTCTGCCCTAAGCCTGTAGCGTTGCCTGGAATTGTTGTGGCCAAAGTGCAGAACTTGGCATTTGGTCTTGTTGAACTTGATCCCACTGGCCTCAGCTGAGCTATCTAGCCTGTTCAGATTGCTCTGTTGGGCCTTCCTACCCCCAGGCAGACTGACACTTCCTCCCAACTTGGTGTCATCTGCAAACTTAGTGAGGGGTGCACTCATTCAGGTCATTAGTGAAGATATTGAACAAGACAGGCCCCAGTACCAACCCCTGGGGAGCACCACTCATGACCGGTCACCAGCTGGATTTCACTCCATTCACCATCCAGCCAGACTTCTGCCTAGCAAAGGGTACACCTGTCCATGCCATGGACTGCCTGCTTCTCCAGGACAATACTGTGGGAGACAGTGTCAAAGGCTTTGTGAAGTCTAGGCAAATTACATCAAAAGCCTTTCCCTCATCCACCAGGCAGGTCACTCGATCACAGAAGGAGATCAGGTTGATCAAGCAGGACCTGCCTTTCATGAACGCAAGCTGGCTTGGCTCAATTCCCTAGTTTTCCTGCACATGCCACACATCTCCCTCAAGATGATCTGCTCCATAACCTTTCCTGGCACCGAGGACTGGCTGATGGGCCTCTAGTTGCCTGGATTGTCCTTATGACACTCCTTGTAGATGGGAGTCACGCGGGCAAGCTTCCAGCCCTCTGGGACCAGAGATGCTGAAAGATGATGGAAAGTGGCTTGGAAATAACCTCTGCCAGCTCCTTCAGTACCCCTGGATGGACCCCATCCAGCCCCATAGACTTGTGGCAGTCCAGGTGGAATAGTAGTTCTCTAACTGTCTCTACTTGAATCGTGAGGGTTTATTTTGCTCTCCATCCAAGACTTCCAGGCCAGGGGTAGAGTACCTGGAAAGTAACTGATCTGACTTTTAAAGACAGGTATAAAGAAGGTATTGAGAACTTCAGCCTCCTTCTTATTCTCAGTGGTCACATTCCCCACTGTATCCAGTAAAGGATGGAGATTTTCCTTAGCCCTCTTCTCACAGTTAATATATTTGTAGAACAGTTTTTTGTTTCCTTTTACTCCAGCAGCCAAGCTGAATTCTAACTGGGCTTTTGCTTTCCTACTTTTCTTCCTGCATATCCAAACAACTTTTTTGTACTCTCCCTGAGTTGCCCATCTCTTCTTCCCCAGAAGGCAGATTCTTTTTGTCTCCTAGGGCCTCAGGAAAAGCTCCCTGTTCACTCATGCCAGTCTTCTTCCACACCAGCTCATCTTGCAGCACAGGGGGACAGCCTACTTGTATGCCTTCAAGACTTCCTTCTTGAGGAACATCCAGCCTTCCTGGACTCCTTTACCCTTCAGGACTGAATCCTAAGGGACCCTCCCTAGCAGTGTCCTGAACAATTCAGAGTCCTCTCTCTGGAAGTCCAAGGTAGCGGTTTTGCTGCCTCACCTCTTGACTTCACCAAGAATCGAGAACACTACCATTTCATAGTCACTCTGTCCAAGATAGCTCCTGACCTCCACATCACCCACCAGTCCTTTTCTGTTTGTGAACAGCAGGCCTAGCGGGACACCTCTCCTGGTAGGCTCTCTCACCAGCTGCATCAGGAAGTTATATTCCATATACTCTAGAAACCTCCTAGACTGCTGCTTCTGCTCTGTATTGTATCTCCAACATATATCAGGGATGTTGAAATCTCCTATGAGAACAAGGGCTGGAGATCACACAGCTTCTGCCAGCTGCTTTTAGTATGCCTCATCTGTCTCTTCATCCTGGTTAGGCAGTCTATAACAGACTCCCACCTGAATGTGTGCCTTGTTAGCCCTTCCCTTGATCTTTACCCATAGATACTCAATCTTATCATTCCCAGCCCTGAGCTCAAGAGGAGAACACTCTGTAATATAGAGAGCCACACCACCACCCTTCCTTCCTTGCCTATCCCTTTTGAAGAGCTTATAGCCATCCATTACATCACTCCAGCTGTGGGAGGATCCCACCATGTTTCAGTAATGGCAACTAAGCTACAGTATGCCTGTTGCATGATGGCTTCCAGCTGCTCCTGTTTCTTGCCCATGCTGCTTGCATTGGTGTAGTTGCACTTCATCTGAACTCCTTATTCATCCCCAAATCCATCATCGTTCCTAGAAGCTCACCTCTAGTGGGCCTGGTTTTATTCCCTGCACCCTTTACCTATTTTAAAGCTCTGCTAGCTCCTGGGATGGGATCTGTTTCCCCTTTTGAGACACTTGAGACCCATCAGCAGCCATCAGGCCAGGCACCAAGTAAACCACCCCATGGTCAAAAAAAAAAAAAAAAAAAAAAAACCAAGGTTTTTTTGTTTGTTTGTTTGCTATTGCACCAGTCTCTCAGCCATGCAGTTGTGAGATGAGTTTTCCTGGTCCTCTCAAGTATCCCTCCCTGCCACTGAAGGGATAGAGGAAAATACCACCTTTACATCTGCTCCCTCTTTGTTCACTAACTGTCCCAGTCCCCAGGAGTCCTTTTTGATAATCCTCAGGGTTCTCTCAGTGCTGGCCTGAACTGACAGTAAAGGATAATAATCAGAGGAGCAAATCAGACTAGGAGGTTTCCTAGAAATATTACAGGGAGGCAGCACACTTCCTTATGGTTATGTTCTATGGTGATGTCTGGAGAATCACATTGTAATGAACTTTAAAAGGCATACCACTTTGAAAATTTGTGGTGCTTCTCTCCAGAAGCAAACTATGAAGCAAGTATTATACATCAGTCTTTGTTTGTTCACTAGTAATTTTTTTCTGGTCTTGATGCATAACAGCAATACTTCTAGCAAAAGAGCATGTAGGATTGGTGAAAGATTTTCTTTGAACATCTGGGAAGTGTTACCTGAAGATTATTTAAAGGAAAATGAAGAATCTGTTTGGAGTGAATCTTTTAAAGTTGTTGTTATGTGACTGAAAAGCTAGTAACTCTTCTAAATATAAGTTCTATGTTCCCAATCACCTTAAGAATTGTTTTTTAACCATGTGGGTTACAACCAAGAATGTGACTAGTGATGTGATTTTGATGCACCAACTTTGAAAGGCAAGTAGTTCTAGAGAGGCTCAAAGGTGATCAGAGAGAGTATCATGAATAGTTAGGTAAGATGCAAGTACTTAAGTAAGAAGTAAAATTATTTCTAACATAATTAGAAAGTATGCAGTCCAAAAACTGTAAGATTTAGATATCAGTGACATGTACAACCTCCTGAACAGAAGCTTATTTCTTTGCTACCCAAATTACAGATGTACAATGAGCAAGTGAAGCCACTTCATGGGGGAGGGGAAAAAAAAGTATTTTTGAAACTTTATATTCTTAAGGTCGCTGAGTCAGTGTTAATGTAATGCATTTTGTAGTTGCTTGCACTACAAAGGATATGAAAAAAATCATTCTAAATTTATAGGAAAGAAAAAGTGTTAAAAGTGCTAATGCAGTTTGTAAAACTTCTTCCATACTCAGTGCCATCTATCACTAAGAAAACTAGTATAACCAATAGCTAGGTTATCATGAGTGGTCAGGATGACTTTGTACAAGAGAAGCTATAGACGTATTGTTTATGGGTGTATTTGTTCTTTGTAGAGTCCTTACTTCACACGATTTTACCTATTTGTCAGTTATATTTGGCATTATCTGGATCATCATCAGTCAGAAATGATAGAATGACCTTCCCAAATCAGAGGAAAATCTCTTCTTATCTCACAACTTTCATATATTCTTGCCATGCAAAGAAATTTGGACAAGGCTCTTTTACTGTTACTATGGAAGTTCAACAACAGAAAGTCAGTTGTTTTTTTTTCTCACAAATTAGTGCACAGCTCTACACTTAGACTGGAAAGCTACTTACATATTTCTCTGTTCTAGACGAATATTCTGACAGTGGAGTCATTCACAAAGGTCACTTTCAAAGATCATCATATGTTTTACTATACTGACAGCATTTACCTTCTCAGCTTCATAATCTTGACTGCTTCAGCTAACGTATCATACCTGTATGTCTATTCTTGTCATAAAAACATTTCTTTTGTTGTCAAAAAGTCTTGTGATAGCTTTGTTCTCAGATGTATAATGTTTCAAGCCTTTGCCCATAGGAAATATTCCAGACTGACTTCTGTAGCAATAGGCAAAACTTTTTCTGTCTAATGAATAATGTTTTGTCTAAAGTCTAAGCATCCAGCAGTGTGTTGTGTGTTCAGTGTGTGATACGTGTTCAAAACTACTAACATCTGTGGTACAACTAAACTTATCCAGAATACATTTTTTTTTCCCCAATTGCTTCAAAATCTAGTTATTGTACTGCCTATATCCATTTATTGCCAAAGGCTTAACATCATCTGTAGATATCTCAGAACATGTACGTTTAATATGCAGCTTATAGACTTTACCTTCAATGCCTTCAGGGGAAAGATAGCTATTCGTAGTGCTGCCTAGCAGAGGGAAGACTGTACTTTATTACTTCATTTGCTAAGTACATTGAATGTAATGTACTGAAATCCTTCTGACCTCCAACTCCAAGTCAACTCAAAGATTAAACAAAGCCAAAAAAACCCCAAACCAAAACAAAAAAAAACAACCTCACCTGTTGCTGCAGTGTTATTTTTCAGCATGAAAAAATCAATACCAAATCAGAATGATCTTGTCGTATTTACTTACAAGTTTAGGGCAAGGGAGAATCGTATCTTTGTCCTCTCTTTGAGTCATAACTGTAGAGCAATAAGCATTTCAGTATTTCAGTTTCAGAGATATTCATTGAAGTGATTCAAGATTAAAGATGACAGTAAATCCTCTTTGAAAAAATTTGAGCTGCCTCTAATATTTGTAGACAAAATGCAGCCTCTGTTTCCACCTAGTGGTACTCATTACCTTAAAGGAAATAAATCACTAACAATTTCTGCTATGCTTTATGCTGAGACAATCTTGTAAGTTATTGTCTAAAGATATGGTAATTAGGATGCGTTTGTGTGCAGACATCTACATGCACACCAAGAACAGGAATCTGGTGGAAGACAAGTGAGAGAGTTTTGTAGGGTGTAGCCAGGACTTTGGTATGTTGCAACTAATTTGACAAGCTGAAATGAAGCACCAGAAAAGTCTTGAGAATCAGGATGAATCAAAACAGGGCTTCCCAACAAGGTAGATATTACTGGCAGAAAATAGAGTTTGTTTCTCATGGTCAAGAACTGTGTAAGATACCCAGTGTTATGTACTCATCTCATTAGAGAGAGAAACTAACATATAGCAGTCTGCAAAGTTATCAGTAAGGAAACAACTTTCATTTTAACTGAAGCTTTGCAAGACTTATCCATTTTTTCTTTCATTTACAGATCAGTACATTGTTTAATGATTAATATTTCTTAAAATATCTACTATACATTTAAGCTGCAGAATAAATCTGCTTACTTATTTAGTAGTGTTTCTTGAATGAAGCACATAGGGGTCCTGTCTTCCAATCAATTTTTGAATGTTTCTAGAAGTACTGACTTATGATGGTCTAAAACAGAACGACTAACAATACCTCAGGCAGCTCTTTCTGAAGATCAGTATTCCCTAGTGGATGAAGGATCAGAGAAATGTTTCCTTTGTTTGAACAAAAGCAGGCTGGAGCCTGTTGGTCCATCCTCTTTTTCTTTTCTCTTGGTTTCTCTTCCTTTTTCTTTCCTTTTTTTTTTTCTTTTTTTTTTTCTTTTTTTTTTTTTTAAGTGTAAGTTACTTGCCTTTCAAAGTTTTTTTCTGGGCTAATAGCTATGGGGAGTTGTTTTAATTTGAGGAAAGAAAAAATTAAATGTGCTGAACTGACGAATGTTTTTATGAAAAATGTCCACTTTTAAAATCTTTTGTAGATATGCTCAAAGTCTGGAATTATCGCATGTAGAAGTAAAAATTTGTATGTTTAAAAAAATTAGAAAAAAATTAGAAAAAAAAGAGGTGAGGTATGGCAGAAAATGATAAAATAATGCCTTAAGACAATTAGTATTTTCTAGCTAATAATGGGGAAGTGGGAAGGGGGTAGAATGAGTTTACCAAAATTAAAAAGAAAATAATCTCAAAAATGAACTGTCAGAGTCAAGCAAGAAGGAAAGGCCAATTTATCTGTTAATATGTTTTCTATTTTCACCTTTCTGTGGAACTGTAAGGTAGGGAAAGACCCCTAAACTACATTTGTATGTTTTGTTGTTTTCTTTTTCTCTTTTTTTGTCTTCCTTTTTTAAAATAATTGTTTAAAAATGCATGGCTGAAATGGCTAGTATCTATCCACTGATCCTTCATCGTTGGACCCTATGAAGATTCTTTTTTATCTTTTCTTTTTCTGCAGTCAATTTGCTTACATTCCCTATTTTTAATAGTTGATATTCTAAATCTGCAGGTACTTTTTAAAAAATTATTATTATTATTATTTTTTGTGGTGGTGGGTTTTTTTGTTCCATCTTCTCTGAAATGATCCCTTCTCCACCTGCAGTTGCCAAAAATTCCTAGGAAATAGAGTGCTACTATCTGGATTACATCTTGATCTAGGAATAATGTGCTTCCTACCAATCTTATTTAGATCTTTTGTGAACACAGATATTTTTACAAATACACATTAAAAATATGTAGGTTATATTTAGTGTGTTTTTATATAAACATGAAACAACATAACTGTTCAGTTTTTCTGAATTATTATTCTAGGATCAAGACCACCTTTAATCCTACAATCTCAGCCTCCACCTTATTCATCACCTAGAGATGTTCCCCCAGACATATTGTTAGATTCTCCAGAAAGAAAGCAAAAGAAACAAAAGAAAATGAAGTTAGGCAAGGATGAAAAAGACCAGACTGAAAAAGCTGCAATGTATGATATCATTAGTTCTCCTTCCAAGGACTCCACTAAGCTTACATTAAGACTCTCTCGTGTAAGATCTTCGGATTTGGACCAGCAGGATGATATGCTTTCTGGTTTGGAAAACAGCAGTGTGTCAGAGGGTGATATTCCTTTTAATGTGCAGTACCCAGGACAGACTTCTAAAACACCCGTTACTCCACAGGATGTTAACCGCCCACTAAACGCTGCTCAGTGTTTGCCGCAGCATGAACAGACAGCTTTCCTTCAGGCACAACAAGTGCCTGTTTTACAACAGAACACTTCAGTTGCTGCAAAACAACCTCAAACTCCTGTGGTACAGACACAGCAACAGGTTTCGCAACAAGGAACTATAACGTCATATGATGAAGTAGAATTGGATGCATTGGCTGAAATTGAGCGGATAGAACGTGAATCAGCTATTGAAAGGGAGCGATTTTCAAAAGAAGTGCAAGATAAAGGTAAAAGGATTGTGTGTGTGTATACACTATATATTATACTAGTATATATACATATATATATATATGCCTACAAAACTCATATATATATATATATTTAAAAAAAAAATACTTCCTTTCATTGTCACATAGTTCAGTTCTGTTTACTCAGTGTAGGTTCTTCTACAACATTCATCTCCATTCCCCTCCAGCAATGAACTGTAATCTCTCATATATGCATATTTTTAATAGCTGATTTTCTTTATTTGGGGTCTTACTGTGTGGAAAGTGAAGTTCTTATGTTTCAAAATTCTTTCTAACCTATTCTTACTTGAACCGTGGGACTGAAGTATGATTAAGATGGTTTATAAAGTTTCTAAAATCCCAGCAGTACCATGAGTCAAAATTTGCAGTAAGTTCTGGTAGCTGAATTATTCATGCTTGTTACCTAATATAAGAAAATACAGAAAAAACTTTTACTCCCATCTATTCATATTCCCATTTAAACCTAATGTGAAGGAGATGTTAGACTGTAATCACATCTATTCTTTTCAAGCCACTGTAATGATTGATTAAAACATACTATGTTGTATCCAGTGTTCACCTGGATTTTCAATATTCTTATTCATTATTATGCACGTATTATACTTCTTAGAGGAATACTATATCTGCATGATCACTAACACAGAACCAAATGAGCCTCTGAAATATTGTCACTTCAGTGGCTATACATGTTGACTTAACTAACTTCATTCGAATCTACTTTATTTTTTTGCTTTTGTGTGATGATTTGATGGTCCTTAGGCTTCAAAAATCTCCAAGTGAATTCAAGATACATGTGTAAATCTTCAAATTAAGATTTATTTTATAAATGAGGTAGTAATATGTTAACATAAGTATTTCTCAAAAGCTTCCTTTGCACTGTGTTTAACTTCTGAGAAAAAAAAAATCATATAATGCAAATTTACTAGTTAATTTCAGGAACAATTTTGGAGATGTGTAAGTAGAGCACATTCTAACTTCAAAAGCTCGTAGTTGGAAATGGTGATTTTGGACATACTTACAAGGATGCAACTATTTTTATGTAGAGTTTGGATTTTAGCCACTAGAGATTGCATATCTTCTCCCTATTCATGGTGAGGTTTTTGTTTGCTTGTTTGTTTGTTTTTCTATTTCATAGGTATCAGAAAAGAGAGAGAGTGTGTATATAAATATAAATTGCTGAGGTTACAAAAATTTTTACCTTCAGATATTCGCCATTTGGTAACTAAATCAAGTCTTGTTAGAAAATGTTGTTTGTCAATCTATTTAGAAAACAAGTGCTAACCTCAAGAGATCCTTACTGCCTTTAATTTTGATTTAATGAAATGGATCATTTTTGTGCTCTGTTTGCATCATCTTGTAATCAGTAATTTTAAACTTATTCATGGAGGGCTTGGGGTCTGTCTCTGAATATTTTGTTCTACTGAAGTTACTTTTATTTTTTCAGTGCTAGGTAAATTGAGCAGCATGCTTTAGATAAGAAACATCTGGAAAATCGGAGTGTATCTTTTATCACAGCCTTCAAAATTTTGAACAAGACTAAAACTCCTCCTTTTTTTTCTGGCTTTCAAGAAATTATGTACTTAAGTTGTGAAGTTCGTATACTATTATTATATAGCCACAGGTAGACTGATTTGTTTCTCTTTGGGGAAAGGAGCGATTTTTGTATGATGCAGTCTCTCTTCTTCACCACTGCTTGATATCCATCTCACCAAATAAGTGTTCCAACTTTATGCTTCACTTATACCTGCATCCTCTTCCAGATCTCAGTTATTCCAGAGTTCCTGCAATTGCTTTGGATCAGGTGGAGGAGTTACTGCCTTATTTTGGGATAAATAATCACCATTTATTCACTGGCGTTGAGGTGCTTCAGTGCTAGATAGAACCTCTTTTCTCTCTGACTGCCAAAGTTTTAGTCATGATTAAAGCAAGTACTGAAAAGGAGGATTTTTACCAGTTTCATGGCAGGTTACTTGAAAACCTGTTACCTTAGAGAAATATGGTTCTTATTTATTGTAACATTTTTGTCATTGCTTCTAAGTTGATTCTACTTCTGCAAGCTGGTATGCTCAGGGGTTGTTCTATACTTGTATCTGTTTGGTTTGGCGTGAGAGCAAGTAAGTTCTTCTGTGGCTCCTATCAAAATTTGTCTGTTCGAAAAATGTCCTGTAACTCCTAAATCTGTTGTGAAGTTTTGAGAAGCTGCTTACTGTGTTTATGTGAAAACCTGGCATTTGTGCACTTTAGAACATTTATCATGATCATATTACGTCCAGAAAACAAGCAAGTGTAGCATGTATTCAGACTAAGTACAGTAGGTTGGCATAGCATAAGTGATATTGTACGTAGCAAGCATCGCCCTAGTGCTTTTATTGTAGATGTTAGCACATGCAGAAATCTGCATGGGAGTGTCTTTGATGCTTTGGTAATTGAGACGTGGGAATACATACTGCAGTCATGTTACACTTTCTGTGTATGCAGTCTTTGTTGCCTTTCATAAAGTACCTTGAATAGAGGTGTACTCCCTCAAGTTGTGGTAGCAGATCAGTGATCTCTTCTGTTCATTTTTCAGCTATGAAATCTCTATAGTGCAATGCTTCATCAAAGATATTCAGATGCTTCTTTTTAAAACAGTAAGGTTTTAGATGGATATGCCATGTTCTTTCCGAGGTTTGGAACTGGCAGTGTGGTGGAACTATTCCAGGCAAGAGGTGGAAATGGTTTTCTGGGAGTTCTTGTTAAAAATTATACAACCTCTACTCTTGATAAAGGCAATGTTACAGAACATCCTTAGCATTAAAAGAGGACTTCTAATATTTGGAAAATAGGGACGTAGGGCTCTTTGGAAATTATAGTACCTTCTGTAATATAACCCCTTACTCACTCCCCCGGTACATAAATAAAAACATTAGAAAATCTTAGCTAAAGTATCTCAAAATGGGAGGCAATCTCAGGTCCACAGGTGGAACACTAGGTTTTGCAGAAGTGCCTTCTATGAAAGTCAACATACTTTTTCTGGAACCTTATTTTCATGCTTTTGCTTTCTGAAAAAGTACAGAAATCACTTATGCAAAATCTGGCTGATTTTTCGTAATGTCTAGAAGGTATACATAAAAACAGATATTACAAAATAGAACTCTTGTCTCCATATATGAGTGCTTTTCAGTACTCTTATTTTTACAATTCTATCCTTTCAGTGTATTTGATTTCTTGGGTTTGAGTGGTATAATTGGTTTTATCATAATAAAAGGGTACAGAGTTTGGAAGATACATTTTGTCCTTTTCCTATGTGTGGAAGGACACGATTACACCTCTTCCTTCTACTTTCAAGGAATTCTCTCTGTACAGATTAATTTTGCAAGCAACTTGTATGTATGAATTAATGAAAGGACTAATTGGAGATTTTGAGTATCAAGACTCTCAACACCAGAAGTTTCATTCTAATATGCTTATTATGTCTAGTAGCTTTAGTGTACAAAGTAATAACTGCTCAGGTCTTTAGTTCCTATTGCTCCTCTCATAATGGCATCTATATCCCCATCAGATACAACTTGTTGGTCAATCTAGATCATATCTTCCGTTTTGAAAAGATATATAGTATCATGGGTATATCCAGGTACTCTTTATCAAGACTTGGATCATCTAACTAGCTATGGTTTGGGTGATTCTGAAGGACTAATATGGAAAGGGATTATCTTTTTCCACAACAATCAACTAGAAGTTAACCATCCTCTGCTTAGGTACATTAGGACATCCTTCTCTTGTAATCACTGTTAGTGGTCACATTTCCTTTAGTACTTGATGCTTTTGAATGCTTCTGAAAAAGTGCGTAGATCCCTGTTCTGATTCCATGCTGTTCACAGAACTAGAGCTGTAATTAGTTCACATTCTGGAATTGACAATATCAAGAGAGTACAGGAAATCCTATCGATTTTTAGAAACTTCTCTCCCAAAGATTTCTGTGCTTCTTGATAGTATTTCCTTGCAGGCAAGGAGGTGGTGTTCAACAAGAAATTTTGTTTTGGTAACCTCAGTATGAACTTGTCTTCTGTGGCTGTTCAAACAAATGGGTTATTTTTGTGTATAGACAAGCAGATTCAATGTTGGTAATCTAAACCTTTCCCAGAACATTACATTCAGTTCTTCATGTTCTTCAAGATCTAGACCTGTTCCTGAATTAATTTTCATGTTCAAAGTCTCTACCTCCAAAACTTTCTTACTTTTTTTTTTTTTTTTTAATCACATACTGCAAATCAAAATAATGTAGAGTTTATAAGATGGTGGTGTTAAAAGGAGCCCTGAGCCTTTCAAAATGGGAAAATAACCTTGAAAATTACTTGGAAAAATAAACTGTGAGGAACCCATCTTTTTTAGTAGACTCTTTTAAATTGCTTTAGATTTTTTAACATTCAGATTTGTTTAAACTATTCCATATATAGTATTGTGTGTTCACTGTTAGATTTTTAGGCCAGTTCTAAGAAGTGTTTCTATAATGCACCATTCATAAGAGACTAAGGAAATTGTTAATTGTTAACTGTTTTACTGGAGAGGCTAATGTGTGGGGTTTATTTATTTATTTATTTATTTTGAAAAGAGTTAAGAGCATTAGAAGTATTCTTTAAAATAAGACAAGCATACTCATATCTATGTTTTTTTCCCTATATGTTTTACATCTGAGGATCCATTTTACCCACTTCTTTGGGATCTTAATTTAGATACTTTAAATTAGGAAGAAATAAAGCTGTAATAACTTTATTTCAACTAAGTGGATCAGTTAGGGGGCATTTGGATGCTTGCTATGGGCCCTTCTGTTTTAAGTTCATTCCTAGCTCATAGCAGCAGAGACACACATCACAAGAGTGTGAATCTGCCGGAGCAAAACTATCAAAACTACAGTTATAGGTAAGTAAACCTTTTCTCTTACCTTTTAAGTTCTTATCCAGCTCCTCTCCCTTTCTCCCCTTACCCCATCTTTCCCAAATTCTCTTGAAGAGGAATTCAACAGAACACTGTTAAGAATTAATATTTTAAGTCTAATATTATGTAGTCAATGAATGAAACGACAGAATATGTAGTTATGATCATTCATTATTACCCTTCACTTCCAAATATACCTTACATTAGGGATTATTATAGGGATTTTATTTCCTTACCAGTAAAGATGCAAGTGTAGGCATTTGTATAGTAATCTGGAAGAAGATCAAAGTCGCTAATACAAGAAACACTGTAAAATCTAAATTGTTATGTTTCTATGAAGGAAAATGTAAGAATTAGATATGCCTTTTGTGAGTATAAAATTTAAGAAAGTCTGGATTTAGCAGTGTTTTGTAGTAGATGAAGCTGGCATTTTATGTAGCTGTCTCAAGAAGAAGTGGTTTTGCAATGTCCAATCTCTATGGATGAGAGACTTCTTTTGTTTTGTGTTCAGGCATATTTAAGAAAAGGTAGAAATAGAATCAAAAGAAATTGCAATGAAGCGTTGCAAAGTTTCCATCTATCTAGAAAAAAAAATATGAAAAAAAAAAAAAGAAATATTGATTGCATTAAAAATGCATTTACTTATTTGTTTAAGAAGGAGGCACTTTTTTAGTGACATATACTTTCTTTTGTGTAACATGGAAGCAAATTCCTCGAATGGGAAGTCCATTTTGGTTTTGTCTGTAGCACAAAGAAAGATGACCAAGTTAAATATAATGCATATGCCATATCCCCTTGGTTGTACATGTTAAATGGGAGGATTTATAATATTATAAATAGTCAGTTTTCTGTGGTGGACTTAAATCTTGATAAAGAAATGGCATGTTAATTAATAAAGCTTATTAAGAGTTTAAACTCAGCATTTCTATAGATGGTAGTCACTGAGTTCACTCTGACATCATCCTAAAGTGGTACAGATCTTTTTCCATTATCATACTATATGAATGTTATTAGATCTAGTCAGTTGAAGACTTTTTTGAATGTAAGCTAAAATGTCAAAATGTAGACATCTGAAAGGGAAATTAAAAGTATTCACCAATAAATGCTAAAATCCTTTGGTTTACTGTTCATGGAAATGAATAAAAAATAATTGGATATGATAATCTGTGATACATGAAATAAGTAGCATTCATTAAACCTAATGTTTTTGCTTTCTTGTGAAATTAGGTGTTGTACTCTGTATTTTAAAAGTAATTGCACTTCATGTTTTTGCTCAGTTTTTTTTAACAACTCAGTTTAGAGAACGGTAATTGTTCACAATAATTCTTCTATAATTCTCACATGGGTAAAGGCCGGCATCCATGTCAGAAAGATCTATATTATAAATGAATTAATGTTTCCTATGAAAACAAATATTTTATTAAATTCAAGGAATTTAAGATAGGGCTTCCGATCTCTAAACAGAAGGTGTAGATGCTTGATTACATTGTTCTGTACTTCAGTTCCTGTTATCCCCAGTGTATTACTTCTTCTGTAGTATTGTAGTTGACAGGGAATAATGAGTTGCAAGACGTTTTCTAATTAGAATGATTCCTAAGACCATATCTTAATCATTTAAGAAAATGAGCGAAACTTACCAAAATGAAGATTCTAAAGTCTGCTACACACCAAGGAGTGTCAGAGCCTGCTTTACTCTTTTTGTGTTCTTTCCTGAATGAGTTTGCACATCTCTTCCAGTGGGATTTCTTTTTTGCAAAGCAGACAGAAGTTTGTTAAATTCTTTTGACAGGTTGCTAAAAATTAGCCCCCCCAGTCTACATATTTATGGAATCTTTGGAATTACATTCAGTTCTGAAAGTTTTCCTGTACCAGAATTATCATTGCCCATTTTCTTATGTAAAGGAGCAAGCTGTCAGGCTGAAATTGCTGAGCTTTGTTTCCTCGGTCTCTCTTGCAAGTGGAGGAGCTTGTGCTGTGGAAATCCATTCTACTTGATTGGAAGGGAATCTCTGTGATTGTTCATTTCTTTGATTGTTGGAATATGGTTTTAGGGAAGAGGGTAAAGCAAACTTTCACAGTCAGTAATACTGAATGTTTATGAAGAAGTAGAAGAATAGAAATGGCTATTTGCCCTCACTCCATTGGTAGGCCATACATCAGTAACAGTAAAGTAATTCTTTATAAACCTCTATATAACCCTCTGTTATATACAGATCACACTGAATGGCTTAGGTTCTGCAAAACAATTTTTGTTGGTGGGGCAGGGTGTTTAGATGACTTTGGAAAGAGATCGGTAAAGAATGTCTAGGAAAAGTGCAATATTTGTCAGTAAACATAATTTTGTTACTTAAGAGGATGGTTGTGTGCTATTTGTTGAAAGTTTCTCCTCTTGATTAGTAGTGTAAATAAGATAAACTTGTAATTGGACTCTGCTTGACTTGTCTTGTTCAAAACGGTAAGGTTTTACAAGAAGTTAGGATTAGACTGTTAGGTTAGATATGTTTGGTACACATGTATTAGTTGATTGTTTAAATAGTACAAGTAAGTTGTATTTCAGATGAGTGGAGGCATATCCCTGTGATCCATAAGGAATGTCAGAGTTGTGAAATATTAGACTACATTTTTATTCTTTAAAAAAAAAAAAAAGTCTGTACTGGAGTCATCAAAATGGTTGATCCAGAATTCAGTGTTGAGGATCTGTCTTCTTTGCAGTTCTGAAGAGGAGCACCTACACATTTACCCATCTCAGATCTGAAGTCTCCAACTTAATTCTTTACAGAGTGTAAATGAGGAAGAGATAACTTTACTGTTGATTGTTCAAGATCATTCATGATCATTCAGAAATTTCTGGACTTTAGAGTCTGCAAAACAAAGCTCTGCAATCTTGTATTTCTTTTTGAGATGTTACTTTTTCTCACATATTTTTAAAAGACCCATTTCTGTTTGCTAGATAATGCATTTTTTTAGGCTATTGCCCTATTTTATTCATTTGTTGAAAGAGTTTAACGCGATACTTAAGGCAATTACTGGATTTTCATGAAAGCAGTAATGTTGGAGATTTCAGCATTAGTGATGTTCTGATGCTGCTTTGGAAAAATTTCAGGTTAAATGGAAGAATCAAGATACTTCTTTGATCCAGCTCCCCACATGCAGTCTGTCCCTAACATTTCGTCAGCTTCCAAATACAAATTCATCTGTTTTCAGGGTGATGATTCTTCATGTGATTGACTTGTCATTTCAGCAGAAATTTATCTGGAGGTTATCTGTGTTGATTTTGCACAAAAGTTCCATAGTAGTTAAATAATTTCTAACTCTGAAAGTACTCATCATTTTGATACACAGACATTTCGAAGAAGAAAGCCATACCTGTCCTTGAGAATGCTATTGATAACAGGACAGGTGAGGCATAGCCTCCTGGAAATATAGAAAACTTTTTTCTTCTTCTTCTTTTTTTGTCTCAAACTTGTGGTTCCTGTAATGTTGAGTTTCCTGAACCACAATGACACTTAATTTGGTACATCGTCTCTACTGTGTTTTAGAATGAGGTAGCTTATGGGTACTAACTTACTACAAACTGGTAGTGTGCCGCTATGTTAACAGAATATCCATGTAGATTTTCCAAGCCAAAGAAATGTTTTTATTGGAGAATAACTGGGATCAGACAGTACTCTGAACTGTCATAAATATGTTCAAGGAATCATTTTGGATGTATCTGCATTTGTGGTATAAAGGTAGAGGAAGAGAATAATTTTTCTAGAAGTAGAAGAATCTGAAGATGAACTTGGATGCCAGTCTCTGACATGGTCAGAAAGCTGTTCTAACAACATGTACATTATGTTACAAAAACTGTTACAGAGTGAAGCAAAAAAATCACACTTTACTAGTCTCCACCTTCTCAGCCTGGCTGTTCAGAATTCTGGCAAGCTTTGAATGTAGGTCTGTGGAATTTGAAAGAAAAACATTAGTCTGATTTTTTTAATAAAATCCTAGATCCCAATAACAAAAAGAAATGCCAGTGTCTCTGGGCTGAAGTGGATGAAGATTGGATGTTGATGCCTTGAAGGATATGAAGAGCATTTGAATGGACATTTTTAAAGTCCCTAAGTTTGTTTGTTCATCATGATTCTGAGGGGTCCTCGAACTCATTCCTTAACAAAGTAAATTTATGTAAATTTGCATATATTTTATTGTAAAAGAGGAGATTTCAAGACATCTGTTTGCAGAAGTTAATTATTCTTTTCTCAACAGTCTGTTGATTAAACTCATATAATTCAAAGTGCAGTTAAGATTTGATCAAGTTCTTGAAGCCCAGTGGTGTTTTTCACCTTTCACACTTCTGCAACCATCATGACAACTTAAAAAGTTTTTGTTCTCATTCAGTGGATTTTTTTTTTCACTTATTCTTGATGAAGATAGTGGTAATATGTATTCATCCTACCTATATTGGATGCCCTTGTTAAATCTGGTATTTTCCTATATTTGGGCCAAATTTTTGTCCTAGATCCACAAATCTCTTAGAGGCAAAACTGTAATGATCAAGTCTAGTTGTGAAGATGGCCATCAAGATGCACTGGAAATATGAAGAAATCTATGAGTAATCTTAAACTCTATCTACAGCCACCTTGCCCTTTAGGGAAAGAAAACTCTGAAGGCATCTTCTTCTCAGATAAGAACACAACAGATTGTGGTTGTGACAAACATCAGTATTCAGTTGTCAAGAGAAATGAAGAAAGTCCATCAAAAATGCTCTGTGTTTAAGAGGGAATGTACCAAGTCAAGATGTCATCGTCTGTTTATAAGTTCTCAACTTACAAGTTGACATTTGGGATGATGAAGATGAACAGGATTTTGAGCTTGGTCAGTTACGGAAGTTCAAGAGTGAAAATTGGTCCTACCTGAAATGTTTTGGTTGTTTAATCTTGGAGCCCTCAGCATGAGGGCTCTGAAAGGTGAGTTTTGGTTGATCCAGCTACAGCAGTTTAAGGCATCACAGCTCTTAGCCATCAGCCTTGCTTGACAGTAGGGGTAGCAGAAGGAAACATCTGCTTGACTCTTAGCCGACTTGTTCAGTCTGGTAGGTTAATGCAAACCATCTTTGCTAGTGCCTTAAGCTGGTGCACTGAACAATGAAACACACTTGTGGAAATGTGAATGTTTGTTCCCTTCTGCTACAGATGATAAGCTCACTTAAAGGAATAGGTCAGTGAAGTGGTAGCAGTAATGCCTTAAAGGCTATGGTTAGAATAGAGCTATATAAAACTTCTTTGGTATGGATGATATTTCTGGGTTAAAATGAAGAGCAAAAAATAAGAGCAAAAAAATTGTGTTTCAAAAAGAAAAGAAAAGAAAAAGAAAATTTGAAACTTATCAGCTCTCTGGAGGCTTCCACTTCCTGACTATTCCTGAGACCTACCATTAAGTTCAGAGAGGTCAAAGTTCAAAGGCCTCAAATTCAAAGAGAGAAAAATAATTTTTGTCACTCTACGAAGATTTTATATATATATATATATTAATTTTAATCAGCAGTTTAAGGAAATTAATTCATTCTACTGAAAAAAAAAAATCTGTGCTGAAAAGCTGCATCTTCTTGGTGGCAAGTTTATAATAAATTTCTAGATAGCGTGTCTATCATAAATTTGACGGGCTTTCCTACAGGATTTTGTTCTGAATTTTGAAAAGTTCCTTATTTTCAGTTGGTGGATTTTCTGCATGGAGTTTATTCTGTATGTCTTCACTGCCTACCAACCATTAGAGGCTGTGTATGATTTTCAAATTATAGGAAGTAGAAGTGCGCAAATAGATTTGAGAATGAAAATGATGGGGAAAAAAAGCCTGTCCACATTACTGAAATTTACCTGCTATGCAGTGGGGCTGGACTTGATGATTTCTGGAGATCCCTTCCAGCCCCTACAGTTCTGTGATTCTGTGATTCTCCTTGTTCCTGTGTTCTAATGTTAATTTTGAAGATGATCCTTCCAAGTTTTCATTGTTTTGAAAAATAATCCTCTAAAACAGATGAAATTATAAGACATATGTTGTCATTTTGGTTTACAGTTTATACAGTTTTAGGGATGTCTTTGACTGCATCCTTCTTAGCCTTTCCCTGCTCTCTAAAAGAGAGCTGGCTAAGACACCACAAATCTAGGCACCAAAGAAATTATTTTTCTTATATTCTATTTGTAGTTTGGACTGATTGTAGATCTACAGAACAGAATTTCTGACCTATATTTAGTCATTCCTTAGACTTAAAGCTATATTCCTTGATTATTGAGAGGGTAATTGCTTTTCTTTTCTTTTCTTTTCTTTTTTTTTTTTTAATTTAAATTTTTATTTTTAACAAATTACATTATGGTAGTTCACAAATGAGTACAGGTAGGATTTACAGTTTTAATTGCATTAATTAATTCTACTTTATAGTCCCATGCTGGTAAAATAAATAGCTTGTAGTAACACTACAAAACATTCATTTTGATATTTCCATGTGCTTTTCATTTCTGTGAATTCTATCAAGTTACTACGTGTGTGGTTAGCTCACTTCTTATTTTTCCGTATTCTACTCTTGATAATTTCTATATATAAACTGAAGGACTGTTGAAGACTCAAGCTCTTTACACTATGTAAAATTATCACTTAACTTTTTATTTCATCTGTGAAAAGTCTTATGGTTCTGAAGGGAAATTACTCAAGCTTGTAATTGTATAGTTGCCCCCTCACTAATATACATGTTATGGTGTAGACTCCAACCCTTGGCATACTGCTTTGCTTCAAAGAGAAGCACGGAGTGTTGGAGTTATTTTAATCATTTTAGCACGTTGGTCCTCTGTCATGTCACTAATATCCATGAAATCCAACTAATGCACTGAACCATGCAGGGAGAACCTCTGAATTTAATCACTGCAGATCCTTGCTAATTTCATGTATAATGAAGCAGGCTGTATCTGCAAAGGAGAATCTTTTACAGTAGTATTCATCTAAGGGCAGATATGAAGGTGAACTCTAAGCTTGTCTTTGCAGACTTTTGCTTCAACATCAAATACTTTTGTTTCCTTGCTTGTCTTTGTCATTATTTATTGTGACTGCTTTGTTAGGTTGTTCTCATTGGAGTTTTACAGGAATTTTGATTTCATATGTTTTGAGGTTTTTTAATGAATAACTGGCACCTCTGTTTGGCTGGCAATGAACAATAGTCTATGAATACATTAAAAAGTATTAGCTAGAGAAGATCTATTCTTGCTTTTAAATTCAGTGAGTTTTCTTGTATGTGAATGTTCATGCTGAGAGTGGCCAATTTATGCAGGAAGATATTATGGCTTGTACAATTAACCTTTCTCTATATATATATCATTCTTGATATTTCTCTGTTAATTTGCAGATAAGCCTCTGAAGAAGCGAAAACAAGAAAACAAACCACAGGAGGCTGGGGGTGCTGCTGGAGGAAATAGGCCAGCTTCTCAGGAGTCAGGTTCTGCAGGAAATGGGGCAAGGCCAGCACTGATGGTTAGTATTGATCTTCAACAAGCAGGAAGAGCGGACTCTCAGGCAACAATAACTCAGGAATTTGAGGCTATCAAAAAACCTGAAGAGATTAAGCAGTATAATGATGGATTTGTGTGTATTCCCCAAGAAGAGACTGTTGGAGTTCTTAAACTTAAACCTGAAAACCACCCTGAGATTTTTAGGAAAAAGTCAGACTTTGAGGTTCAAAAGACAGATATCCAGCAAAATGAAAACAGACAAATGGAGTTTCAGCAAAATGAGAGCAGAAGGTTGGAAAGTAAATACAATGACAATAAACAGGTAGAAGCTAAATATGACATCAAGCATGACAGTAGACAAATGGAGATGAAACAAAATGAGAACAGACAGGCAGAGTCAAAACAAAATGAGAGCAGACAAATGGAGATGAAACAAAATGAGGGAAAACAAAATAATGGCAAACAAGAAATAAGACAGAGACCTGAAACACCAAAGCAGAAGAGCGAAGGCAGGCCTGAAACACCCAAGCAGAAGAGTGAAGGCAGGCCTGAAACACCAAAACATAGGCATGATAACAGGAGGGACTCCAGTAAACCATTGTCAGAAAAGAAAATTGAATTATCTAGGCATAAACCTGATGTGAAATCTGATACTTCAAAGGTAAAATCTGATAGTAGATCAGATCCCGTGAAGCAAAGGCCTGATGGGCGTTCAGTTTCTGATACTCAGAGGCGTGACCACGATAGCCTTAAACAGAGATCTGAGGACAGGGAATCAGAAAGATACAAAGGAGATCCATCCAAGATTAGAAGGACTGAATTTTTGAGATCCTCAAACAGAAATGAACATGATTCTAAGTATGGTATTAAATCTGATGGTTCAAAACCTGAAAAATTTGAAAGGAAACACAGACATGACTCTGGTGAATCACGGGAAAGATTTTCTTCTGGGGATCAGAAGTCAGATCAAAAGTCAAGACCTGACAGCCCTCGAGTTAAACAGGATGGCAAAGGAGATTCTAGCAAATCAAGACCGGATAAACCTGGTTTTAGATCACCCAACAGCAAGGATGAACGAAGGACAGACAGTAGTAAGAGTAAAGTAGAGAGTAATAAAGCACATCCTGACAATAAAGCAGAGTTTCCCAGTTATCTGCTGGGGGCAAGATCTGGTGCACTGAAACATTTTGTCATTCCAAAAATCAAACGTGACAAAGATGGCAATGTCACTCAGGAGTCGAGGAAAACTGAACTTAAAGGTGAACAGAAGGACAAAGTAGAGAAGATTGGGCTAGTTGAAGACCTAAATAAAGGAGCTAAGCCTGTAGTTGTCCTTCAGAAGCTTTCTTTGGACGATGTACAAAAATTTATTAAGGATAGAGAAGATAAATCAAGGGGCTCTTGTTTTAAACCTAACAAGAACAAGTCGTCCAAATCTAATAAAGGTAAGATTATTTTTGTTAACTGCATTGTAGTTTGTACTTTCACTTTCTTTTAGATTTGATGTTCCTGGGGTAGGAAAGTAAACCTGAAAGTTTGATCATTCATATGCTTGTTTGCTTGGTGATATTAGAAATCAAAGTGAAACTCACCTAATGACTTGTTTCTGGATGTTTTGCCCCAGTGTAAGTGAAATGATTTATTCTGTTGTGAGTACCTAATGCAGGAAGTGGTTTCAATCTGTACTTCATCTGGGTATGTGTGTAGTTAAACATAACTGGTATATTTGTGACCCAAACTGGTTTAAGTGTGTCTGTATAAACCACTGTAGCTGGACCAGTGGAAGCTACTACTTAGACAAGCCCTAGGATTCTTCTGTATCTTCAATTATTATACTGAAATGTATTTTTTTTCAGAAATGTTTTAACACAACACAGTAAGAACAGGGTTACAAGATGCCATCTGCCATTTACACTAAATGCAACACTTCTGGGGAGCCTGCACACTTTCAGCTTTTTGACAATAAACTGTCTTAAAGGTTCTGCCTTTAGGGGAGTGTAGACATTATTGTCTCTGTGGTCCAGTGTAAGTGACAAGAGGAAAGGAACCAGTAAACAGCTGGTTGATATTTTTAAACTAACACAAAAAGTATTTGTGTCATTTCCAGTGTCGTCACTCTAATTTAGAGAAATAGTATTCACTGTGTTACTCAGGGCCGTTTTTAGTTATAAACATTTTAATGCCACTGAAATGTGATTTTCATAAGCATCCTTTATTTGATTCATCCTACACTTCTTAGTAGATTGCATAGCACATCTTTTCTAATGTTGCCTTTAGCATCACTGTTCCATTTCTTCTTCCATCCCTCTTATTTCGTGTAGCTTTGTATATTTTGAATTTTCTGTTTTTATTTGCTCGTATTTCTTGTCTTTTATTTTTTCCATCATCATCCATCCATCCCTCAGGAAAATGTCTTCTTCCAGCCTTAATGCATCACTCCTGTTCAGTTTGAAATAGAGTTAGTTCACCTAGTTGAAAACATCATTTAGATGGTCATTCTGTCTCAAGGAATAATTCTGCCTCAGGTGGGCTAAATGTTTTGTCAACAGAACATCTATACCGTCTATATGAATTTTAATAAATTTTAAATTTGAAAGTTGTGCTGTTGTTGTGCGTGTGGATAAGCCTTCATTGTTGTGTGAAAAGACAAACATTTTCATTGTATTTTGCTGACAAGTTTGTAAATCCATAAGTTATTAAATGAAAGGAAGGAGTATCTATAGTACAGGACTGTTAAACTTGAATCATGCTGATGGTCTGTTTTGGCACTTGCAAGGAAGAAACAATGTTTTCCTCTCTTCTGATCTTTCAGCATTTTTTTTTTTTCCTGAAAAATAGTCTATTCTCAGAGGAAAGTCATGGAATTATTTTCAAAGGGTTGTTTGTTTGTTTGTATGCTTGTGAGGGGTCTCTTTTGAGCAGGTCAGAATGAACACTGGTTTTAAAATTTGTGAATGCCTTCTATCCTGTATTTACTGAAATGTGTGTTGTGGGAGCTCCTTGGAACTGTTCCCTTTAATATTGAGGTTGTGAGGTCATGTGTGCCATCCTTTCTTTACAGGGCTTCAGCGAAAACCTTCTATGCTACTTCTGTGAGCTGTACGGATTAGCTATATTACCAGTTTCTCAGTTAATGTATTCAAAGCAGGATTTACTTTATTAAAGCATGATACAGATATGAGCAGTAAGAGAAACTGTCTGCCAGTGTAAGGCAGCATCTGTGGTTCACTGTGTATGAAAGACTGTCTTTCCAAAACAAGCACGGTGTATGATATGCAAGTTTTAGTTTAGGACAAACAAGTGTGTGTTTTTAAGACTTGTGCAGAAATGCCATTTGGATCTTCAAATGTAATCTTTAAAAGTTTGTTTAAAAGAATTCTAATGTCCATTCCCACTCTTTCAGTGTGTAGATTGCGATTACAGGACTTCATTATCTGTTCAACACTTCTGTAAACACAAATTTGGTTGCTCAATATAAGTCTTCTAAACATGCTACATTCTCCGCTGGTGTGTCTGAAATTTCAGTGCAGATTTTCCCTTTCTTCAAAGGTATTCTTCATGCATAGTCTTACAGGAGGAACTAAAGATTTCACTGCACTGCACTTCAGTCATCTTTGCGTTTTAGAGTTACAACAGTGCATCTAGATTTACTTTCTACTGTGCCTGTGTGGTCCTTCTTTGAGACTACAATGACTCTTGTTCGTACTCTGGTAGTTTTTAGCATTGTCAATTTCTGTTTCATTTGTGTAACAACATTTTATCTTTGAGTTCTAGCACTACTGGAAACAGTCTGACTTGTCAAACTCAGTGATCACTTAGGTGCTCATCTTCTAGGTAGGAGTGGCAAGAAAAAAGGGACAATTGGTAATGTAATTAGTGATATAGCAGTGTTTCACAGCTATTCATTGTGGGCTCAATTTGTTGGGCTTACGTTGGCTTAAATTTTATTGCTGATGTTTGAAATCATTAACAATGAATTGTTTTTTTTGGTAAAGTGATTCCCTGTGAACCCTCATTGTCAAATTTGAGGTTCGTCTTGCAACAATGCATTTATTTCAGTTGTTATGTGTAGCTCCATGTTATTATTAGTAATGCTGTATTTGTAAAATGGCTTTCAAAACTAGACCTCACCAGTCTGCTTTTATCAGTTGGTAAGGATGAGAGCTCTGTTCCTAGCAATACGTAACAAATAACTTAAAATAGTTAACACAGCAATTCAATAGCTGTCACTGATACAATGGAAGTTCTCACGATTTTCAACAGTTTTCACAGGTTGTGTTGTTTGTATTCTCTGCTCTTTACCAAAATCTTCCATAATGCTTTTCGGAAGTCTTCCTTTCCACCAAAACATATTTCTTGCTTCTGAGAGTATCCAGTACTTTTACAAAATCCTGTTTGAATATCTGCTGCTTTTCTGTGGGCAGTGATGACTTCCGCTGCATTGTAGAATTACTCATTGGCTGTGTCCAGATTCTTGTCTGCCCAGCTTTTCTGGGTTCCTTTTCTCAAAGCCAGAGCTGAGTACTGGAGACTTAACCTCTCCTTTTATTAGCCAGAGTACTGGAACTTTCACCTTGTGCCAGTATTAGGACAGATGAAGAAAAATGACTTGGAAGATGTGTTCAAGCCGATTGTATGGATTGATACAGGACATACTTTTCTCTCCCACTAAATCTATTGCCGTAGAGATTCACATGGGGACAGGACTAGGATCCCCAAGGATTTAGTGCGCCGTGTAAAGAACATAGTGGAACACTTTTCTTTAAGTGTTGTTTAAGGAAAATGTTCTTAATGCTCTTTAAGGAAAAGAGCAGTGCGAAGCATATTTTTAATTTGTGCATTGATATTTGGAATTTCACAGCTTTAACAAGTAAGCTGTTCATCACATACATACAGTAATTTAACCCTTTGCACTGTAGTGCCTGACTGCTGAACTACAGTAGTACTTAAGTATTTTAAAAAGACATTTATTTTCCAAACATCTTTTTACAGTAGGGAGGTACATATATCCCTTCTTTCTAATTTGCACGTCCCACTAGCAACATTTCACCACCTGCTGACAGCCAGCCAATCACTGAGCAAGAGCCTGCCACCAGCCAGCTCCCCACAGCTTCATAGGCTTTTGCATGATATTACATGATGTGGATCTACCCCCTCGCTTAATTCAGGGCCCCTGACCTTCACTGCATCCCTGCTGCTGCTCAGTAAAGGCCGCAGCAATTCTCATCTGAGTGGCCCAATGCACATCTCTCAGTAGCAGCCAAAACATCAGTGTGATATTAACACTACCTCAGAAACCAGGACAGTGTTTTCATTTGTAATGTCAAAAAGAAAGTGTATGACAAGTTGTCAGTACAAGTTTCTGAATGTGGAGAGTGGCTAAATTTAAACTTATGAACACTGAGAAATGCAAACGTAAGATAAATATCTCCACCATAAACAAGCAGTCCTTTTCCGCATTCCACCTTTCTGTGGTCTTTCATTTAAAGTGTTAGTATTTGTAAAAATTGTTCATTATTATTTTAAAATACAGGTTGTTTTCTAAGATTGAAAATACAAAATTTTATTAATTCTGTTAAATTTTCCTTCTTACAATATATTAGCACATAAAACTTGGAAAGACAATATATATGGAAGGCTAACTTATGCTGAAGACTTCATTATTGTAAACCTTACTTTCAAAATGAGCTTTGGGGCAACTTTTCTCAAGTACTTGTTCACTTGCCACGGTATTTGTACTCATAAACTGTTTATTTAGATATCATGAGTACAGAGTCATAGAATCATGGAATAGTCCAAGTTGGAAGGGACTCACAAGGAGCATTGAGCTCAACCCCTGGCTCCACACAGGACCACCCAAAATTCAAACCCTATGTCTGAGTGTTGTCCATACACTTCTTGAAATCCATCAGCTCAGGGCCGTGCCCGCTGCCCTGGGCAGGCTGTTTCAGGCCCACCACCCTCTGGGGCAGAGCCTTTCCCTAACCCCCAGCCCTCCCCTGGCACAGCTCCATGCCGTTCGCTCAGGCCCTGTCGCTGTCACACAGAGCAGAGCTCAGCTCTGCCTTCCACTCCCTGTGAGGAGCTGCAGCTACCATGAGGCCTCCCCTCAGCTCCTCTGCTCTGGGCCTAACAAACGGGAAGTCCTCAGCCACGCCTCAGCCGTCTTGCTCTCCAGACTCTTCAGCGGTATTGTAGCCCACCTTTCAACACACACTAGTAGTTTTCTGTACTCCTTATATTTTGGCCAAATAAGAAAGTAATAATGCATTACAACTAATAGAGGAAGTTTCTGAGGTTATCAGAATGTGATTGGTGATACTAGTTATCATTCAAACAGGTTTGCATATTTTGGTATCATTATTGTCATTTTAAATAGTATCAAGAAAATAGGTTTACCTAAATTGTTTCTGGCAGAATATGGCTTGCTGTGAAACTCCATAGCAAATACTTTTATCTCTTTTTACAGTCTGAGATCATTGTAAAGCAACTAAGTAGTTTGGCCAAATTTATATATGCTCAAGCAGACGGTACCTCACCAACCAGGCCTAGAAATCTACCTAATATCTAAATACTGTCACAGTATTTCATGCAAAAGCACATCCAAGAATCACAATGTGAGTAATGTATAGGCATAGTATAAGCCAACTAAATACACAGTTTATTTGTCAAATTTGGTTTAAATTAGTCCATATTTCCAAAAGGCACTGCAGAGAACAACTGCAGGGACAAGATTATGAGCAGAGACAACATGAGTCACAAGCCTTATTTTCTCATGAAATTAAGAAAAGTAGAATCAATGTGTATCATTCAAGATATGAAGTATACCAAATGAAAATTTTTGTGGTTTAACTCAGCAGGCAGCTAGGCACCACTCAGTCATTCGATCAGTCCTTTCTCCTAGAAGGGTCACTGAATTCAACTCTTAGCTCCACGCAGCAACACCCAAAATCTGAACCCAATGTCTGAGAGCATTCTCCAAATGCTCCTTGAACTCTGGCAGCTCAGGGCTGTGCCCACAGCCCTTAGGAGCCTTTTCCAAGTCTGATCATCTTCTGATGAAGAACCTTTTCCTAACACCCAACACAACAGTTCCCTGATCTAGCTCTATGCTGTTTATCATGAAGCAACTCTGAGGACTGCTCTGAAAGTAATCCCTCCTATTTTATTATGTTAGTTCATGACATCTAGGTTGGTGATATGGCAGTAGAGGTTGAACCTTCCCATCAATATCCTTTCAGATGTTGTTGCTGTGTGACAGATGGCAGCAGAGGGGTAGCACCACAAAATGATGTCAGACATGGAAGTATGTAGGAATCAGATGCGTGTCACCAAATTGCTCCATGCAGAAAAAAATAGCACCCACTGACATTCATTGCTGCTTGCCAAACATTTATGAAGACCAACCAGTGAATGGTGAGCACAGTGAGGCAGTGAGTGATGTGTCTCAGCAGTGGTGATAGCAACAGTGGGTCACCTATAATGGTATAGATTTATGAGCATAGTATGTAGGCTCTTGTTCATCACTGGTGGAAATACATAGCTAATGGTGGTGACTATGTTGAGAAATAGTGTTTTGTAGCTGTGATTTTGCTCATTGAAATACTGTTGTTATATTCTTCATATCTGTTGTAGTTTCCATGAAGAAAAAGTTGAAGGCATTACTTTCAGAACAACCTACATGTATTTAAGGAAAGGTGGTGTTGATTGCTTCTACTGTATTAACTAAGTATTTGTAGACCTTTCAACTATATGTGGCAAAACCATACATAGTAGAAAAGTTTCCAAAATGTGGGAAGTAGATTCTGGGTTAATTCATCATTAGCTAAGACTCTGTGGTTCATTTTTATCTGCATTATATTTTGTCAAGAATTGCTGGTGAGAGACAAATATCTTTTCAGTCAGTAGATATTCCATAACATCTGAAGGTTCTTGACTATCTTCTCTAAGAAACCTTTTAACCTCGGTGATCAAAAACAGCAGTGCATTCTTCCTTCAGCAATCAACTAGTATGCAAGTCATGAGCAGTACTGTATAGATTTGGACAAACACTGAAGAAATGGATATTTGTATTTGCAGCTCTTCAGGATGAATTGTTTTTGCAGCTGTTCTATGATTTGTCCTTCAGTTTCACCAGTGTGGAGTGGAGGAAAGATCTGGTTATGGTGGTACTTTCTTGTGGTTCTTTTTGTATTTTTGTTTTAATAGCTGTGGCAGCTTTGAGAGTATTTTTAAGTGATCTCTAAAGAACACTAATGACTGTAGTCTATTTCAAGAACAATATGTATATTGATTGGTTGATGACAGTCATTGGGAAACAAAAAAAGTTTCTCCTTTGAAGAGGACAGTTTTTCAGAAAGCTCAGTTTCCTGGATCATTCTTAATTTTTGGATTAACCTTAGTACAGCTACTTTCAGCTCTTGTCTGCAGTTCTACAGTACATAAAATCCCTGAATTTCTTCAAAAAAGGATGGGCAGTCCTTTTCCATGTATAGCAGAATTGTTGATACATATGCAGTCATGTTGAACTGCATGAGTAAAACTTTTTAGATTTGGTTATTTACAATCCTCAACAGGTAAGACAACTGCATGCAGAAGTATTCAGAGAACACTGTGGAAGATACAAAACATCTAAAGGTGGTTCATAGGGACTTGTACAAAAATTCTGTTTGTTCTCTTTTTTCTGATATTCCCTTCTTAAATAAAGAATACTTAATTTATTTTCTTATGAACAAATAAAAGAAGTTTAACCTGTTTTCTAAAGCATCTTTAGCATCTGAATATTAAATAAATATTTGAATGCTTGCATTTTGTTGTTCCATTGATATGTAGTAAACATGATGACAACCGACTTGTTTTTAAAGATTGTTCCCAGCATAGCATTCTCAAAATCAGTCAGAAAAGCAAGAGTAGATATGCCTAGCAGATAGAAGAGATGTGAGTTTTGTTTATTGTTTTGGGATGGTTGGTTTTTGGTTTTGTTTTTTGTTTTTTTATTATTATTAAGGGTTTTCTTACTTAAAATGCATCACCTTTTGTCTTACCAAGACATTTGTTGTGTACAGTGTAAGGAAAATGAAGAACAAAATTGGTTCTAACAGTTTCTCAAAACAGTAATCACAACCTTAATATTACATCATGAATTTTGAAACTATGTAGGTGTCTTTAGTCTGAGAACTAGTGCCAGTGGATATACAGTATATTAATGATTTATTTCTTCTTCAAGTAATCTAGTAATTATTCTGTTTTAAATATACTTTTCCCAGTAGTCTTAGAAAGGCTTAAATATGTATCTGTAGAAAATATTCCTGCTTATGTATGTGCACATGTCTTTTAAACATCTGTATGAATCTAAATGCAGCTTTTCTTCCTTTACTTTTGGCTGTTTTTTTTGCAAGGCATTCATGTGGCCAAATGTTCTGTAGTATTTATGCTTTTTGAATACTTCTACTGATTTCAATATATTTACCCACAGTACATAAAATTGAGCGTATGTTTTAGGGAATCAGGATCTTAGGCTCTTTAGTGCATGCTCTGTACCTGTGGAAATTGTGTCAAAACACATACATGCAAATTTCTCTTCTAGAATTGGATGGAAGCTGCCTCTCCCTACATGCTGAATAGCTGTAGACAGAATTGTATAGCCTCCAGATTAGATCTGGCTGGCATCCAGTCAGCTGGTAGTACATGCAGATGAACTAATCCGTCTGAACCAAATTATGGTAAAGCACAATGAGTCCTTCATTTACCTACACTTTCAAGAGAACTTGTTAAATTCAGAGGATAATAAAAAATAGACTGTTTTGTGGAAACAGAGCAGGAATATAATTTTACAAATATAATTCACCAGTTGGAATTTGTTTTTATTTTCATTTTTAACGTGATGGATGCGTTTGTGCTATTTATTATGTTAATTTTCATTTGCAGCGTGAACAATGTATAAAATTCTGGAAAGGCCTGTCAAATGCCTCCAGATATATCTAACTTCTAACTGTGGTATTGCTAGTGGATATTCTGTAAGTGGTTTCTGAAAAATAATTGTAACATTGGGCACTTTTTTTTTTAACTTTTTTTTTTCTTTTTTTCTTTTTTTTAATCTTTGGGTTCAAATTGACTCTCCTTACTTTCATTAATAGGTAGCATAGATCAGTCAGTGCTAAAGGAGTTGCCTCCTGAGCTCCTGGCAGAAATTGAATCCACCATGCCTCTTTGTGAACGCGTGAAAATGAACAAGCGCAAACGTAGCACAGTTAATGAGAAACCAAAATATGCTGAAATCAGTTCTGATGAAGACAATGACAGTGAAGAAGCTTTTGAATGTAAGTAGTACTTAATTCTGTTCCTACGGCAAAACAGGACTAATACTTTGCGTTCTCAAAAAGATTTCTGTTTAAGCTGGCTAGTCTAAAATGCATGAAAATAAGTTTGCTGTACAGACAACAACTTGCCTAAAAATCTTGTTTTCTACCTTGTAAAAGGGTAATTATTCCATTAGAATTTGTAACTCAAGATGAAAAGCAGCCACTCTTTAAATTTGTTTCTGTACTTACCTTATGGGAAGCCATTCTCCAGATTTTCTTTAGTTATGCTATGAAACATTTCTAGAAAATCTGATTTAAGAAGATAGCCTATAAGGTAGCTCAGAAAACTTAGGTACAAAGCTATGCAGAGGGAAAGAATGTATTAGTATTAGCTTCTCAGTCTCCTTTTTGCACTCTCACTGCGTCTATGAATAACGATTCTTGCATTGTTTTGTAATTTAAATTTTGTGTATGGTTTGTCTGCTACATAGATTTTAAATTTTTCTTAGTTTCACTGATAAGAAAAGCAAAGAATTCCCAGAATTCCTTCTTGATTTTTTTATGACATGATAAATCAAGAATGCTGATGCCTAGAAATTTCTTAAAGTATTTCTTCTTTCACTCTTTCCCTGGTATATTGCTGGAAAAACTGGATTTATTGCTTTTTGGTTCTCATAATAGCATTTAGTGCTGATACTAGCCTTGAATTAAGTGATGTCAAAGAAAGAAGCTTGCAGTTAGAATTTTGCTGGGTGATCAGATAATGCTCATGTCAAAAATTGCTATATGTCTCTAAGTTAGGAAGGGGTTTTCTACTTTTTAGTGTTCTTAGTTTTTGCTTGTAAATATGAAATTCAGTTTGCCAGCACTGAAAACGTACTCTAAGATGGAGTGAATTGAGTCTAAGTAACATCTTTGTTGCATTAGCTTATGTAAAACTACAGCAGAAGTGCCTGTTGCTGTTAACCTGAGAGGATATCTTGTTTATAATGATTTTTTCCCCGTTTAGACTCTTCCCACTTTTGCTTATGTAAGCATCTTACTGAATTTTTCTAAGATTTAATTATAGCAAAGCATTAATGATGATTTGCTTCATTTAGGATTTTATATTCCCTCTTTACCACATCTGTGTAAGGCGTTAATAATCTGGAACACAGATTATTTAATTGGTTGGGAATTGAGAGGATTGTCAGAAATTCCAGAGATGTCTTAGTCGAGTTGTTAGCCACAATTGAAATTCTTAAATATAATGTGTTATACATTTCTAGTTTTGTAAATTTAAGCCTAAAAAAAAAAAAAAAAGCAAGTGGTTGTTATTGAAGATCATAGATTTCTTTGAGTATATCAATTCATTAAATTAAATAATGAGACATTAAAATTGATGAAATCTTTCTTATACTACATAGGATTAATATGTTACTGTATAAGTGTTTTACAGAATTCAGATGGAAATTGGATACTTACACTATGGATATTCCTTATTTATGTCTAAAAAGAATATTATTTTTAAAATGTTATTAAACTTAGATTTTTAGTTAATTTTATCTACCTCAAAGCAAACTTTCCACAGTACTGATTGTGAGTAGCTGTTCCTGTACTCATCTTATTTGTCTTGCAGAACCAACACAACTGTAACACATTCTGTTTTGCCATGCAGCACTGATAAAATAGTCAATTTAAATTTCTGCTGAAATGTGGTATCAAAAATTATTTTTTTTTTCATGGAGGTGTAGCTGGAGTCAGGATTTGACAATTTAAATTGTTGCTAGTGATCTACAAACTCTGGATACAGAGTCCACTTGTGCAAAATACTGTCTCATGAGGAAAAAAAACAGAATCAAATGTAAAAAATCCTTTTCTGTAAGACGTTTATTTCTTTATCCAGCACATTCAGTTCAGGTAGCACAGATAGCCTTCCATTTCTTCAGTTGCAGTTAACCCTCAGCCATTTAGAACATAAACTGTTAGTAGCTCAGGCATCGTGAACATGACTGCCTTCAGAAGCAATTGTGATCCAGAAGTAGTACAGCTCAAAGCCTGATCTAAGTTATTAAAGTATCAGACCACCTGTTGGCAGAAATTTTGTACTATGTTTTCAGACGTGGAAGCCCTCCATGGTGTAGTGTGGTATCACCTCAGAATCAATAGTTCTTTATTCATACTGCCTGTGACTGGGCTGCTGATTGGCTAAATCTTGATATGGACAATATCTTCTTTCCTATGTTTATCACAAAACTGGAATTGTGGAAATAATTTGTCAGTTCTGTTCCAGGTCTGTATAAATGCTTGGAGACATTCTTCTCAAAAGCAATTTAATATGCAGTCATACCTTTTTAAATGTCAGGACAGTCTGGCAGAAACACATACAAATGTAAGGGTTGTTCGCTACTGTTTCACAAGGACAGTAAACTCTGCTAGTCTAGAGTGTAATGTTTTGGAACCATTTTGATCTTCACAGCACAGTCTATACTAGACATCTTTTTGTTAGCCCAGTCATCCTATTATGTTGGATGATGGAAAGTTTCATGGATGAAACTATGAAATATCCTCTTTCTATTACGTCTTACCACCTTTTCTCCTTAAAGATGTACAAGATTGCCTTCAGAAATAAAAGAGAACTCTCTGATCCCTTTCCCCGAATATCTTATTTTCACCAAATCTTTGTTTCTGATGAAAACACTCATCCTGATTTCTTCAACATTTAGTTCTGCTGTGCTTTTTGGTCTTGACTGGAAAGTGGTTATAAAATCATTTATCAGTGATAAATACTGACTGTTTAGTCCAGAACTGTTTCTCCTTTCCAATGAATTATGTGCAATATATATCGACAAGTTTTTTGATTTCTTGGCAAAACAGACTGTATTTAAGCAGCTATATTATAAGCCTAAATGGAATTTCCTCAATTAGATGGGCAAAGTGAACGCTGAGTTGCACTTGATAATAGCCACGATTATGTAACGGAAGAAAATATCTGAATATTTTCATAAGAAACGAGAGAATGAAAATTATTTTGTTCCATTCACCTTTGTTTAAAAGGGCAAGTGTCCTTTAAATTCATACTTTTAAGTATTTGCTGGTGTCTTTGATGATTTCAGGCATGTTTGTCATGTAATTCAAAATTAACTGTTAGATTAGTGCCATAACAGAATTTTATATATATGGTTTAGAGTGTTCACTTTTTTTATGGAACAGTTAAATGGTAATGTTTTATTTGTAAACCTGTAATTTTGAGATATTAATACTAGAGGTTTTATACTTAGAATGAAGATGTATTTCATTTCTAGCTTCTCGAAAAAGACATAAAAAGGATAGAGATGAAGCTTGGGAGTACGAAGAGCATGACAGAAGAAGTTCTGGTGACCACAGGAGGAGTGGTCATTATCATGAAGGAAGAAGGACTTCTGGTAGTGGCCGTTACCGCAATCGCAGTCCCGATGACTCTGATCTGGATGATTATTCTCCTCCTCCTAGCCTCAGTGAGGGTAACTCATCATTGTAAAAATCTGTTTTCTTTCATAATACTAGTGCATTTTTAAAGGACAAGTTGAACATAGTGAAATAAACATTTTAACATGCAGTGTTTAATACAAGTATAAGAAATGTAAATAATGCTTTGTTTCATTTTGACAAACTGTTAGCTTCATTCTTTGCTTTTGTAACTAGTGGCAAGAAAAATGAAGAAAAAAGAAAAGCAAAAGAAGAGGAGAGCTTACGAGCCTAAACTAACACCTGAAGGTAATTGTCAGATTTATTTTCTTTAGTTTTTATTTTCTGCATTGTATATAAAACATTATTTATTTGTTTGTTTGTTTGTTTGTTTGTTTGTTTTCCACCAGAAATGATGGATTCTTCAACCTTCAAAAGATTTATTGCTTCAATAGAGAATATTCTGGAAAATCTGGAAGACATGGATTTTACAACCTTGGGTAATATATCAGAAATTTTCAAAGTGCTTCCCCCTGGTTAGAAACACAAGAAATGACAAACAAGTTGCATTTCTAGTATTTTCAGGCTTTCTTCTTTCTAATTTAATTTCCTCTGATACATGCTAGAATCATAGGTGTAATTTATGGCCCTATGCTGCTGATTGTGGCCTAGTGCATACAACGTAGAAATCTAAGTAGTGTTTATATGGCTTCCACCTTGAGTGCATACCTTTACCTTTCCGATTTCACTTGCCGCTGAAGGCAGATCTTCTTTTCCCTGCAGAATCCAAAAGTGCTATAAATCATAATGAGACAAATGACAGTCTACTGGAGTGCATCTGCTACTTTGTTATTCTTCTCAAGTGGCAGAGTGCTTAACATACTTTTTACTATCACAGGATTAGAATAGGGAAAGAGATGCAGTAAACAAATCACTACAGTTTTTAAAGCAATCTTCTCTATACCCCTGGATTTAAAACTGTTGTTCTTTCTATGCAAGAAGATTGTTCCGTAACTAACACCTCCTCTTTATTTCTGTGGAAACTGTAACAGATAAAAAGAGCTCAAGAACACTATTTGATAGAGCACGTTCTCAGCTACAAAACAGTATTCATCTGCATATAGTCACTACCATTAGCAATACAATTTTGCCAACCACAGACAAGAATCTTCATGCCATTTTCCTAAAAAGCTTCATGCTGTACAGAACATGGCTTGTATTTCATGTTGCAGTCATCACTGCTGAAACATACCACCCACTGCCCCATTGTGCTCACATCCACTGATTGATCTTCAGAAGTGTTGGTGAATGTCAATGCATGCCATTCTTTTTTGTGTATCCTTAGGTATCATATGCATTTTTCCAACTATTGTTCTGACTGAGATTTGAGCTTTGGAATTAGAACAATGATCATTCATGATTTGTTTTGCCAAACAAGGGTAGTTCTGCAATAAATGGGTTGCTATATAAAAAAATAGATGCCTCACGTTAAGCTGTTAAATAATATTTCAGAGCATGTGATCAGTCATATTGAACAAAAATATCAAAACCAAAAGTCATCATCATTAGTTGAAACTAAGAATTAAATGCTAGCTATTTGTGAAACAGTTCTTTAACAGGTTTTCTTGCATTTGCTTTTTTTTTTTTTTTTTCCCCAAGGTGATGATGATGAGATTCCACAGGAATTGCTTTTGGGAAAACATCAGCTTAATGAGTTGGGTAGTGAATCTGCAAAAATCAAGGCAATGGGTATTATGGACAAGGTATGTCTTTGTAGTCTTTGCCTCTTTTTGAGCACTTAATTTCATCACACCTGCAAAAAACCTGTTCACTGTAATGACATTTCAATCCCTTCAGTTGTGCATGTGACTTACTGTGAACAGTTATGCTTACACTGAACTTAACTGAAGTACTTAGTTACCGCATCTCAACTGCTAATTCCTGTGATGCTGAGGTAGTTCTGTGTCTGTGGCAACTAAGCACCACGTACTAGTATGTAACAAACAAATGCCTGAGCAGAAAAATGTGAATTAATTTATTTTCACAAAAACACATTGACCTATTGTCTGCTCCTTGCATCTAGTTTTGAGTAACCACAGTGAAATAGAACATCTCTTTCTAATATAAGCTGTCAGTACATTGTGAATATGCAGATGTCCATCTAGCATCGTATTGAATTGCCTAGTTCTTCCCATGTCTCCAGAAAACCCTTTCAAACTTAAAATATTTAATGTCTCTGATGATAAGATTCAGTTTCTATAGACTGCCTGTGCTGGATTGTTTGCTATATTCTTCCTGGCTTCAACAGATTTTTCTGTGATGGTGCAAATTGTTGCTATGGCACTTCTAGAAACAATTTTCTTGCTTTCCTTATGTAAAACTCTTGGTTTTGGGCAGTCTTATGTTATACTCTTAGTCTGCCTGTTCTTGACCACGTTTTATGTTTCTGAAGTATCTGTTAAGTGGCAAGTGCAAGTCACTGAAAGATTTTCCTTAAACCAAGACTCAGATATACTTCTTTGCCTTTTCTTCAGTCCTCCCTATCTTCATTTGTAAAATGTTTTCACCCTGAGCATTTTGTCTACTTCATACTTCTCACCCTTAACCTCTGCTACATTTTTTTTTTTTTAATACACATGTGCATACATGTATATGTAAAATCAGAATTCTGTTACTTCTGGAAATGAACACCAGTATTATCTGGATGAGTGAAAGAGATTTTTCTGGGGTTATTGTATTTTTATTTGTATATTCTACAGACTATTTGATTCTGTAGGATATCACAGGTGAATTTGTGTTATGTTTTTCAGCATGCTAATTTTTCAAAATTAATAAAATTAGTAAGAATACATTTCCTATGTATTAGCACTCAAATACCAAGAAAATTTGTTTCTGCTTTTCTGCAAGGTCTCAATTTTCTCCTAGTAAAGCTACATATGGTTAGCTATGAGCTATGGCTCATGCTTGGAACTTGTTGAAATTCAGTTCCTAGAAACAAGACTGTAAAACTATACAATGTTCATAGCAGATAGGCAGTTTTAAATCTGTTCCTACAGATTTTCTTGTTTGAAAAAAATCACTAGATTACAGTCTAAAAACACACTTTAATGCTTTAATTTTATTATCCAGATTCTCAGTTACGCTCAAGTCAAAATTTCATCATTATCACAATAGTGCTTACAATTTAAATTTCATTCTAGTGTTACATAATAAGTTCTGTCCTTCATCTGTGGACCTTTTCTCAGCAATTAGGTATGTTCCAACAGCTGCTTGATATATTTGCTTTCTTGTTACAGCTCTCAACAGATAAAATAGTAAAGGTCCTGAACATTTTGGAGAAGAATATTCAAGACGGATCAAAGCTTTCTACATTACTTAACCACGTGAGTTTCAAATTGCATCATTTCACACCACTCTTCAGCACCAGCTTTTCTTTACTTAGGTTCCATTTATCTGATAACTTGAAATGCCTGAGATTTGTTTATGTGTGTGTTTGAATGCTTGAATGGAATTTTTGACTTCTGATATTCGTGATTAACGGATTGTCAGATTTTATGATATGAAGTAAAATTCAGTGATGATATTCTTTCAATACCAGTAGTTTTACTATAGTTCTGTTAACAAACAGATATGTTGAGAGCAATTGAGTTGTCTTTTGACTTAATTTTAAGTAGCATAGTTTCTGTCTGAAATGTTTCTGGTAATGAGTATAACTTGCACAAGTGGAAATTTCTTTGTTACTAGTCCAAAAATCTTCCTTAACACAATGGAGGAAAGAACAGTTATCATTTAGAATGTATTTCCCCCCAGGCATTAAAAACTAAGCATGTATTTGAAATCATAGAACCATAGAATATCCTGAGCTGGAAGGGACCCAGAAGGATAAATAAGCCCCACTCCCAGCCCCACACAGCATCACTCAAACCCTGAGTCTGAGAACATTGTCCAGACACCCCTTGAACTCTGGCAGGAGGTTTTATGTGATTGAAATGGAAAATTTCATGTTTTGTCTGTTTATTTTTTCACTTTCCGGACAAAACAATATTCTAGAAGAGTTCTTAAGTTTCACAGAAATATTGTGATCTGCAGAAATAGAGTGATTGCATGTAACGGAAAAGAAGAGTTTAAATTTAAAATGAGGATCAGACATGCAATATTTGTACATAAATACTTTTATCTGAATTATAGGATTTCTGAAATTTCAGTGTACAGTTCTGAATGTCTTTAACGATATGAGAAATTACTGAAAAGGAAATACTGTTTTTTTCTGCTCTCTTGCAATATGCCTGACTCTTCTTGCCAGTGCTTTTAAAGTCGTATTCTTGCTTTTAGCTTTCTGTTCTAAAACTCAAGATTACTAAGCAGTTAATGATTTTTTTTTTTTTTTTGCATGTTTGCAGTTCAGAAACAAAGCTTCAGTTAAAAAAGAAGCAAAGTTTAGTCAGACAAGTTTTAGATTTTTCTTACATGTTAAATGTAATTTAAGTTGTTATGGCAAAGAAACCTGCTAAATAGTAAAGTTGCTATATATTTTACAGTGCAGTGAATATATCTTCCCTACATGTCAGGATATTATTCCAAGGCAAAACACACTTACAGATTCTGTTTATTCCCAAGAGAAATAAGCAAGAAAAGACTTTAAAACTACCTTAAAAACAACAACAAATTAACCACCTTCCTTCTTTCAAGCAACAAATGACTTAAAACTATTCCATGTGGGAAATTTAAAGGAATCTCCTCATTTGTGGTTCTTTTCTTTAAATACACGTACATAATGCACTGCAATACTTCTAGGTTCTCTTACCTCAAAGGAAGAAAGCTGGTAAGGTTAGAAACTTGTTTCACCAACCCCTTATTTTTACAAGGATAGCCAATGTTGAATTATGCTGTTATAGAGGCAGGGAAGATTCAGCTGTAGTTAGTATGGTTGTGTATGTACCAGACATATTAAAATCTCTGTTTTTCCTATTGATAATGTGATAAACAATGTTTCAGTAATGATCGTAGCTTATAACTTCCCTGTTGTTCATTTGGTATTTGGTATAGTCTGTACAAAAACCAAAACGCAGGGATTCTGTATCCAGTGCTAAAACTAAGTGGGTATGTTTGATGAGATGTATTTTAAGCCCATTGATAAAAGATCCTGGTAACAGTTGAGTAGATCTCTGAGGAAAGTCTCATTCTCACCAGTTTTCTGTGAATCGGAACAGTCTTACTGTGTGACAGTTCCCTCTAGTGGTAAAAAAACAGATTTGTCAGAGTATGAAGCTGCATGTGTAGACCATGAAGTGAAACTGAATGAGTCGTTTTTGATTAAGGCACATCAATCTTAAGCAGAGAGTGTAGCAGTATTCCTCCAAAGAGTTCTCCTGTGATATGCAGGAAACTTCTTTGTATTTTATCAGAACAATGTGGTGGGATATTGTAGACTTCTAACTTATGAAGAAGTATTATTGCTGATTGCAAACATGTTTCTAGTAAAGCTAATTGTAGTTGATTTATAAAACATTTTTTTTTGTATCACAAAGGAATGTGCTTGTATGAAAGTATATTAAAATGGCAATTTTATCCTTACCAAGTACTGTATAGCAATTCAACGTTTTCTTTACGCTGAACTGTTTTTCTTGTATGCTGCAGAACAATGACACTGAAGATGAGGAGAGATTATGGAGAGATCTCATAATGGAGAGAGTAACAAAATCTGCAGATGCTTGTCTTACTGCTATCAATATTATGACATCACCAAATATGCCTAAAGCTGTTTATATTGAGGACGTAATAGAAAGAGTTATTCAGTACACAAAATTTCATTTGCAGAACACTCTCTATCCTCAGTATGACCCTGTGTATAGAGTGGATCCTCTTGGTGGTTAGTATGATAAAAGATTTTTAGAAGTCTTTTCACATTATTCTTGCTTTGCTTTTTTTTCCTATCTACTTACTGTATGATAATTACAATGATACAGTTCCTTGAAGACTTTTATATGCAACTTCTCTATTGATAGCTCTTTCATATCA
Organism: Gallus gallus; assembly: GCF_016699485.2. NCBI lineage: Eukaryota > Metazoa > Chordata > Aves > Galliformes > Phasianidae > Gallus > Gallus gallus. Next base: position 11,972,737 of record NC_052572.1, read on the forward strand.
CATACATCATCTGAATTAATACATGGTGTTATTTTAATGATGGTGAAATGTAAAGTAACAATTTATTAAATGTGTTCCCTGAATAACCTACTTGTATTGGTATTCAAGTTTATTGCAGTAACTATAGTGTTAGTATCCCCCCTTAGACCAGACTATTGTGAAATCAGTCCAAAGTTTGTCTTTTGCACATTGTTTCTGTGTGGATAAACAAGTCATTTTGTAGTCATAATCTTGATAAAGTTATTTAATTTAATGAAAATTAAATCATAAAAATTAAAGCATTTTGTTGTCATATACATATTCTCAGATGTGGAGATAATCATAATGGATCCATAATTCAGAACTATCATGAAAATCGAATGTCATTTGAAATTCCAACTGCTGCTGCTAAATACTCTTTCTTCTGCTGCTAAATACTCTTTCTTCTGCAAACAATTTCATTCACGCAGCTCTTTGGACAATTTTTTTTTTTTTTTTTTTTTTTTTTTTTTTGAGAAAACAGTCATCTTTCTAGTATTTGACACAACTGAAACACTGAAAAATTAATGGAAATATTTCTGATTTCTTTAGGTGGTCTTTTAAGTTCAAAAGCAAAACGTGCCAAGTGTTCCACCCACAAACAAAGAGTTATAGTGATGTTGTATAACAAAGTTTGTGATATTGTCAGCAGTTTGTCAGAGTTGCTAGAGATACAACTTCTTACTGATACAACTATTCTTCAGGTGAGTTTTATCAGAAGAGTGTTTGTTGTGGGGTTTTGTTGTTGTTGTTTTTTATTTTTTTCTTTTCTTAGAGAGACTGTGAAGCATAGCTGTGTAAATGACATAAAACATGAAATAAAATATTTTAATTAATTGATAAGATTAAACTGAGTAGTCTTTTGTGTAGTATGTTACCTTCTTGCTCTCTTCTGCAGAAAAAGAACATTTAATGTTCACAAGTTAATTGGCTTTTATTGTACACCTATGAAAAGCTTAACCTGATGGTGTTCTGTTTGCAAATATAAAGTAATATTTGTTCTTGCATCCCTTAACTGCTGAATGAATAAGTTGCTTGTAAAATTGCATGAAGATCAGTTTCCCTGCCAAATACACTTATAATAATTTATTTCCATTGATAGGTATCGTCTATGGGGATAACACCTTTCTTTGTAGAAAATGTCAGTGAACTACAGCTATGTGCCATCAAATTAGTGACTGCAGTAAGTAATTTTTTATTTGCTGTTTCATGTCCCTGGACATCTTGGCAGTTATTAGGACATTTACATCATCTGTATTTTTGCTGGTATAGAAGTAGGGCTTCAAAATGATTTTATTTTTTCACAGTTTTAGAATTTGGTATCACATTTTAGGAACAGTATTAAATTTACCTGAGCTCCTGCTGTTTGCAGAGTAGCTACTTCTTCCTATAGAAGTGGTTTCCTACTTGAGCAAGGAACTTTCTTAATTATGGTTATGTGGTTTAAAGTGTAAACACAAACCCCGATCTCTTACTTGTCCTCTCTTGCTAAGAAATCTTAGCAATATGGTATTTCTCATTTCCTTTGTTAAGATTTGAATTTTTGAAGTGAAATAAGCTAGAGAATAACAGGATATTTTTTTAAGTTCATATTCCTTGGAAGAGATGGACATGTGAAAAAGTCTTGGAACAAATAAAATATAATTTCAGGAAAAATGCAGTGCAATGTATATATATGTTTGTTCAAGTAGGAGTATTCTATCTTTTTATGGATCACATGCACCAGAATTTATAAAATGAATTCTATATGAACAAAAGGAGAGCAAACTCAGCAATCTTGACCATAAATTGAAAGAATGTCTGATGTTGGGCAAATATTAAAAACTAAGATATAAAGTAAAACTGCTTTGTCAGATATGTTCTAAAATTACGTATGTGTTCATGTTAATATATGCAGCCATGAACTTCTGTTGTATACTGGGATCTGAAAGCTTTTTATTACACTGTCTGACTTTCCTACACAGCGTCCTTCTACTGTTAACAAAAATCTTGAAAGTACATGGTGCTTTTAAGAGCAGTTATTAGATATTCACGTTTTTAGATGGTTTCAAAAATCTTTATTTGAAAAAGATTTAATATTTTACAATGACATGCTTGATTTGAAAAAATAAAGAAATGCCTTAAAAACAAGGTTTGCATTCAAATTCATGTGAAGTGGACATTACTACGTATTTTATGTAACAGTAATATTCTAACAATGCTGTAACTGTTAAATAGGTCTTCTCCAGGTATGAAAAACATAGACAGCTAATACTAGAAGAAATTTTTACTTCCCTTGCAAGACTACCAACTAGCAAGAGGAGCCTGAGAAACTTCAGGTAATTTCTGGTGTAGATCACTAAGTTGTAGATGGAAACATTTATAGTTTTGTATATGTATGTTTTTTGGCTTCAGAATTAACATTTCTTAAAAAATCTGCAGCTTCACAAGTTACAGTTTCTTAAATATTGATGTTTCAAAATCTCTACATAGAGAGCAGAGTTTCCTGACTAATCTGTCATGTAAAAGTCACTGTTTCTTATGCCATTGTACTTATGCTTGAATACAGAAATAACTAAGAAATTTGTTAGTCTTCTCACTAAGGATGTAAACAAGTGCAATGTTAGTGTGCATTCAATGGGGATTTTGATTGAAAAATATTTGATTCTATTTATATGGAGTTATTTAATTTCTTAATTACTAAAACTTAATAGGAGAATTTTGGGTGAACTCTTTCAAGGTCATACTCGGTGCAGTCTTTCCAACTGATACTGCTTTGAATGAGTTTCATTTAGGAATTGCTCAGTTCACTTCAACTGTGTATCTTCTAAAAAATATGTTCACATTCGACCTGAACAGGATTTCTGTTTAAATTGATGGATACTTTAAATTATTCTAAAATACTTGTTGTTTGGATTGACATCCATCTTTCTCGCTTGCCTATTGGACCAATAATTAGAAAAATAACGTATTACCTATCTATCTTGCTTGCATACATCTTTCCTCTGGAGACACAATGTCTATGAAATAGGTTGGCCAATCCAGGGTAGATTAGCAGGAACAGTCAGGAAAACCAAATGCAGTGAAACTCTGAAGTTCATTTGAGTTGCTCTAATGTGAGTCAGTGCTTATGCCTAGTATTTCATGTTGTTTTTACTACAGTCATCAAAGATATCTATTAAATGCACAGTAAGCATGGGACCATAATTGGTTGATAACTTGTTGAACTGGGATCCTTGCCAGAAGGAAGTCATCATCGCAAGTCCACAGTGACTGTGCTATCTGTAGAACCTTAATAGTAGCCCATTAAAGGGCATTTCCTATCTGTGGTTACAGTCATGAAGGGAACAGCTTATGAAAAAATCTTTTCTCTGTATGTACTCAAAAATAACTTAATAAAGAATAACTGCAATTTGGTTTTTGCTAAGTTATTATTTTGATAATTTGGAAAGAATGATGTCAGAGTGTGACCATTTCATATTGCTAAGTACTGTTGATTTATGGGTAGATGAACACTATAACATTTGTCAGGTTAAATCACTTGGAAGGGGAGAAATGTGAGCTGTATTCATGTTGGTCATAAAAACATAAAGACACTATTGAATTTTTAAGTTTCTAGTTTGTTATGCTGAGAGTAAGTACCATGGTTGTAACTCTTGTAGAAGTCAGTCCAGCCCATAGTCACTGTTTTCTCTTATTTAAAAGTCCTGACATTCTACTTATATTAAATAATACAGAAGTAGTGAATTAGGGCTACAGTCTGATGTGTTGATTTTTTTTTTTAATACTTTATTGGAAATTGATATTCTTGTGTATTATACACAATAAACCTATTAGAAAGTGCCTTATAATGTAGGTGTTTGATTTCATACATATTTCTGCAGATTTTTGGTTACTGGAGCTTCACAGATGTTCTGATAGTCATTTGTGCTGTTTCAGCTCATCTCTCCTACTTGAAAATAGTGCTAGACCCAATCTTTCACTTCTTAAGAGAGAAGCAAATGACTAGTTAAATTTCTAGCATACAGATTTTGATTGGTGGTGAAAAATTTTAGAAATCTTAAAATTGTTTATGAAAAAAAAACAGTAGTTTTGTTTTATTTTAGTGTTAATACTTTGCTTTTTGTATTAACAGGTTGAATAGCAGTGACACAGATGGAGAGCCTATGTATATTCAGATGGTAACAGCACTAGTTCTGCAGCTTATTCAATGTGTCGTGCACTTACCATCAGCAGAAAAAGATTCTAATTCAGATGAGGAATTGAACAAAAAAGTAAGGAAGTTGTTTTCGAAGAACTCCGTAATTTTATTTGGTGCAGGAATAATTATGTTTTTATGGATATTATATTCTGTGATGGTGGCCCAGTAATTAGGAAGTGTAATTTTGTCTGCAGTAATGATTTGATAGATTAAAAATGCTGACCTGAGAATAATGTTTCTGACTCTGCTAAAGTGCTAGACTAACAAATCTTCTTATTTCTAGGTGGATCAAGATGTGCTTATTACTAACTCATATGAAACAGCTATGAGAACAGCACAAAATTTTCTTTCTATTTTTCTTAAGAAGTAAGTACTGTTACATTCTTTAGTATATTGATGAAACCAACTCTGAATGAAATCTTGCACCTTGAGATAAACCTCATTACTTAGCAATGCTAAATACCTACTAGTGAAGTTACTTACAACAATGTACTTCATAAATCCTTAAAAATCTTTCTAGACAAAACTACTTATAGCATAGAAATTCTGCAGAGTTCTTAATACATTTAAGAATCTGTCTGATATTTTATGTAGGATCTCTATCGGCAGTCTGTTACTTATCTGAAGCACGAAAGTGAATAAATACAAGTGGTGAAATCAAATACAGAAAACCTAAAATCTTTTTTACTTACAGAATCTCAGAATTGTAAGTTTTGGAGGAAATCACTGGAGATCATCCAGTCCGGTCATCCTCCTAAGGGATGTTCTGTAGAGTAGGTTGATGGGAAAGTGTCCAGGCAGGTTTTGAAAACCTCCAGAGAAAGAGACTTGAAACTTCTCTGGGCATCTTCTTCTTACTAATCCTTGACTTCTAAAATTATTCTGTAATTCTGCTTATATTCCAGTGTGGGGTTTTTCGTTTGTTTGTTTTTGTTTTTGTTTTCATTTTACAATCATACTAAACTTCTTTTTCTGGTTAATGATAGGATTACTTATGTTTACATCAGGAGAAAAGCTAAGATGATTCTAAAATTTGCTTACATACTGCATTTTCTTTTAAACAGATGTGGTAGTAAACAAGGAGAAGAAGATTACAGGCCTCTCTTTGAGAACTTCATTCAAGATCTTCTTTCCACAGTCAATAAACCGGAATGGCCAGCTGCAGAGTTGCTGCTTAGCTTACTAGGAAGGTTATTGGTAAGTTGCTTTTGACTATGAGGACTATTTACTGCAGCTCCAGTTACTTACAGAAATGCTTTCTCTAGTTGGTACATATGCAACATACAAGGATTTTCTTTTGTTGCTATAGATAATAAAATTTAGGTCAGATGGTCATTGATACACAACTTGGGAAGAGCCATAGGTATGCTGTTGCTTATGGAATCATAGAATCACCAAGGTTGGAAAAGACCTCCAAGATCATTCAGTCCAGTGTCTGCCTATCACTGATACTTCCCAGTAAACTACGTCCCTCAGTACATGTAAACATTTCTTGAACACCTCCAGGCACAGTGACTCCACCACCTTCCTGGGGAGCCCATTCCAGTGCCTGATCACTTTCTTGGAGACATAGTATTTCGTAACGTCCAATCTCAGTCATCCCTGGCACAACTTGAGGCTGACCCCCACCCCCTCTTCTCGAGACTTAACAATCCCAGCTCCCTCAGCTGCACCTCATAAGACTTGTGCTTCAGACCCCTCACCAGTTTCATTGCCATTCTCTGAACACACTCAGGTCCTCAGTGTTTTTCTTGTAGTGAAGGGCCCAAAACTGAACACAGTACTCAAAGTCCACTTCTACTATTCCATGACTTTTTGCACAAGACACTCTATAACATCTAGTAAGTGCAGATATTCGAGTAAAGTCAGACTTGTAGGTGTAGATATTCACTTTAAACATCCTGATTTTTTGTTTAGCATGGGTCATAAAAACTTTTAATTAAGTAGATAATTTGGATACTAATAATAGTACATTTGCTTGTGGAACATGAAATTTTAGAGAATGCATATGTTTTTACTACTGTGTTTTCTACAAAGTTCTTCAGTTTTATGATGTAATTAACAGAGTAATTTCATAGAATAATTAATGTTGAAGGACCTCTGGAAGTCATCAGCTATAACAACCCAGCTCAAACGAGGGCACCCAGAGTACTGTGCTCAGTGATGCCCCTGAAGCTCCTCTTCTCCAGGTTGAGTAGTTCCAGCTTTCTCTGCATCTCCTCATAGGAGAGATGCTGCAGTCCCTTGATCATCTTAGTAGCCCCCTGTTGGATCCAGAATGTCCATGTCTCTATTGTACTAAGGACTCAGGACTGGACACATTATTCCAGGTGCAGCTTCACCAGTGCTGAATAGAGAGGAAGAATTACCTCTCTTGACCTTGTGGTGATACTTTGCCTAATGCAGCTAAGAATACCATGAGCCATCCTTAGGAGCAAGGGAGCTGACTCCTGTTAAACAGTGTCCACCAGGCTTGCTAGTTCCTTTTCTGTAGAACTGCTTTCCATCTGGATATCCCCAGCATGTACTGGTACCTGGGGTTGTTTCTTATCAGCTGCAGAATGGTGCATTTCTCCCTACTGAATTCCATGAGATTCTTGTCAGCCCACCTCTCCAACCTGTTCAAGTCCCTCTGGATGGCAGCAGGGCCCTCTGGTGAATCAGCCACTCCACCCAGTTTCATGTCATCTGTAAATTTACTGAGAGTGTGCTTTACACAATTGTCCACATCATTAATGAAGATATTTACAGGACTACAACCAATTGAAGTACTCTGCTCATTACCAGCTTCCAACTTGACTTTTCACCACTGACCACTACGCTCTGGACCTAACCATTCAGCTAGTTTTTAATCCACCACACTGTTCATCCAGTCCAAACTTAAACAGCTTCTCTGTGAGAATCTCATGGGGGAAAGTGTTAAAGACTTTACTTTGTCACTGTAAGTCCAGGCAGACAATAACTAGTGCTCCCCCATCATCCACCACGCTGGTCATTTCCTTATAGAAATTTATCAGGTCAGTGAAGTGTGATTTCCTTTTGGTGAATCCATGCTGAGTACTTCTGATGATTTTCTTCTCCTTCACGTGCCTGGAAACAGTTTCAGGAATTATCTGTTCCATCACTTCCTATGGATCCTAGTGAGGCTGACTGGCCTGTCATTTCCTGGATCGTCTCTATTTACTCAGAGGGTGGTGAGGCAACAGAACAGAACAGCTGTGGGTGCCCCCATCCCTGTAGGTGGTCAAGGCCAGGTTATATGGGGCCCTGGACAACCTGATGTAGTGAGTAGCAACCCTGCCCACAGCAGGGGGTTTGGAACAAGGTGATACCCTAGGTCACCTCCAATTCAAACCATTCTATGATCTTTCCTGCTCTTTCTGAAGGTAGAAGCAACTCCTAATTTATTCCAGTCTTTGGGCACTTTTCCTAGTTGCCATAAGATTACTGAGATTATTGAGAGTGCCCTTGTGATCTTATCAGCCAGCCCCCTCATATACATCCCATCAGGGCTCATGGATTTGTCCAGTTTGCTCAAGCATTCCCTCACATGATTGTCTACCACCAGAAATACATCTTGCTTGAGCTTTTCACCCTGGTCTCGGGGATTCCTGAAGACCATTCTCGCATGTAAATAGTGAGGCAAAGAAGGCATTGAATACTGCAGCTTTTTTGCTATCCTGAGTAAGCAGGTCTCCTGTTTCCTTCAGCAGAGGGCCCACAGTTTCCCTAGTCTTCCTTTTGTTATTGAGTTACTTGTTGTTGATATCTTTGGCCAGATTCAACTCTATCTGTGGTTGTTCAATGTGTCTGTACTCCTGCCTTGTTACCTGTCCTTACTTTCACCCACTATAGGTTTCAGTTTTGTGCTTGAGTTTGGCCAGGAGCAATTTTTGTTCTTCCATGCAGGCCTCCTGGCATTCTCACCTGACATCCTCTTTGTTTGCATGCATCGCTTCTGAACTTGGAGAAGGCGATCCTGCTATGTTTTCCTGTTGGTTAACAGAGTGGCTGAAAATCCCCCATGAGGACAGTGCTTATGATCATGAAAAGGATGCTCCTTTGTGTCTCTAGAGGGCTTCATCCAATTGTTCATCTTAGTCACGTGGCCTATTGCAGAAGCCAACTGTAGTGTCATTTACTCTATCTTCCCTTTAATCCTAACCTGTAAGGTCTCAGTAAGTTCCTTGTGCATCTGCAGTCAGAGCTCCATGCGCTCCAGCTGGTCATTGACAGGAAAGCAAAACCTTTTCCTTCTCATGTCTGCCTGTCCATCCTAAAGTTCCCATGTCCTTCCATTGCTCCAGTCAGGGGAGTCATCCCACCTTGTATCTCTGATGCCAATGAGATCATAGCTCTGGAATGCTGCATGTCTCTAACTCCTTTATTCCCTTACCCTGTACATTAGTGTGCAGACACTTAAGGAATGTTCCTCAGCATGTTATATTCTTAGAAGGTGTTTGGGAAATTTTTTTATAATGCTGCCTTGTATGTCATTTCCTTGCTAGCCTGCGTATGTTGGGGGGGGCCCCACTTAATACTCACTTGATTCATTTTCGTGATCCTTTCCTTTCACATCACTCCATACCTTTTGTACAGTAATCCTGTCCATCATTCCTTTGCAAAGCTGCTGGCTACCGTCTGCCAGCCTTCTGCTGAACCCAGATAGTCCTGAAGTTTCCCAAAGAAAAGCCAAAAACTGCTGTGCAACTAGCTGCATCTATTGACTGCTTCTGTCATCTGTACTAAAAACCGATTTGAACTGGGTTTTTTTGAAAAATATATTACGGTCCTATTCCTAGTACAATGTAACTTTCATTATACTTGTGTGAATAATGAGGAAGATGTATTATGGTGGTTAATATGCTATTGAAAAGGATATCTGCTCTGTTGGACATCTAGTTTATTTTATGAAAGTATAATGTTTAAAAAATTCCAACAGTTATTATTTTTAGAGAGAGACAATAAAGGGAAAAACTAATACAAAATGAGTTGTGTATTGTGGTGTGATAGTAAATGACATAACTGAGTGCAAGTTTAGGTATAATTTTTAATGAGGTCACAAAGAATACTGTGAGAAGAATCGCAGCTGCATAAATTATTATTATAAATCTGCTTTTCTTAGGTTCACCAGTTCAGTAATAAATCAACAGAAATGGCTTTAAGAGTTGCATCACTTGACTATCTTGGAACCGTAGCTGCAAGACTGAGGAAAGATGCAGTCACTAGTAAAATGGATCAAGGATCTATAGCTAGAATCCTCAAACAGGTATGTGAGAAGTCCCATGCCAGCTGGACTGAGCTGGGTTGCTATATATCTTTTCAAATGTTTGAAATCCATGAAGATTTGTTTAACATCTCAACAACAAACAGAAAACAGAAAAAGAAAAGTTCACCAAAAGACTGGCATGTGAGAATCAGTTTTCATGATTGTTCAGGAATCTGAACAAAATGTGTTTGGTTTATAAGAATCACGTTTTTTTTAGTTCATTGTGTCTTTCTTGCATCAACTCCCTATTAATTAAGTTGTTAATTACAGTAGTAAAACACACTTTATTGTAAAAATACAGAGGAAATAATGGAGCTACAGTAGCAGCTGAATTCTATCTTAAGAGGCAATGAAACTATCACAGAATCACAGAATGTCAGAGATTGGAAGGGACCTCAAAAGATTTTGTAGTCCAATCCCACTGCTGGAGCAGGAACACCTAGACCAGGTCACACAGGAATGTGTCCAGGCAGGTTTTGAGTGTCTTCAAAGAAGGAGACCCCACAACCTCTCAGGGCAGCCTGTTTCAGTGGTCTGTTACCCTTACTATGGAAGAAGTTTTTTCTCATGTTTATGTGGAACCTCCTGTGTTCCAGCTTGCACCCATTGCCCCCTGTCCTACCATTGTATGTCACTGAGAAGAGCCTGGCTTATCCTCCTGACACTCACCCTTTACATATTTATAATCATTAATGAGGTCACCCTTCAGTCTTCTCCAAGCTAAAGAGACCCAGCTCCCTCAGCCTTTCCATTACCAGGGTATTCGACAGTGATTGATGAATGTTTATGACTGCTTACTGTGGTTTGGACTCTTCATCCACATAATGAGGTCTTTGGGAAAATCTATTCTTTTTTGATGTTGTTAAATAGTAGATACTTTTCTTTGAGATGTGTCAGTTTGACAAGTTGATTTGAACACTTGCTGATGCTTTTCATTGACTCATCTCCTTATGCCTTGATCTTGTGAACTTGTTGTAGCTGTGCCTTTTCCCACTTGCTGATGTTTGCAAGCTATATTATGTGTTGCACTTGTGAGAAAATTCTCAATCTCTGCTTTTAATGCTGAATTTAAGATGCTTTAAGTTGTGAGAGTTATTGTTGAAGAAGAAAAATGTTTTGTAACTGAAGAAGTGTAAGAAATGATTCTATTTATAGTTTTATTATCGGTATTGAATATGATTCATTGCAGGCATTGGTGTTGGTTTTTTTTATTATTATTTGTGTTTTCATGTTTCTTTTTACTTGACTTTTTGCTTTTTATGCCTTATTCACCTGAGATGCCACTGTTCCGTTTCTGTATTTTATTGTTGGTGATGACTTTTAAAGGTTAAGCCTCGTGTCAATCTACTCTGTATGATTTCAGTTTTTTTCTCAGTGAGATGAAGTCGTAACATGAGACCACAAAATGAGAATTAATCAAATCTGTCAGTCTGTTTTAAAAACAGTCCTATGCTGCTATCAGTCCTTTTTAGACTTTGGTTTCACAATGCAGTTTACAGGTAATTCCTTAAAAAAAACTGTTAATGCTTTACAATTATCAAAACAACGAACCTCACTGTATTTTATTGATGGATGTGCAAATTGTCAGATAATTATTACCGCTGAGTATTCTGTTTCATAGCTGATTTTCTTTTCTGACAGGCCTCAGGAGGAGAAGATGATATTCAACAGCTACAGAAGGCTTTATTGGATTATCTGGATGAGAACACTGAAACCGATGCATCGTTAGTGGTAAATTTCAGTTTTCTGATATTGAGTATATATAAAAATAATCTCAATAACATATCTACTGAATAAAATGACTTTCAGTCATGCATATTAGTGCTGCAGCTCAGTTGTCACCCTGCTGTCTATTGTTGACTGTCTTTTCCAAAATATAGTTGATGCATTAGACTCATTCAGTCTTATTATGAATCTGTTAATTTCCTTCTTCTCCATCTGTTGTTTTTGTTTCTATTTGTTCTCCTGCATCTATCCAGTTTTCTCGGAAGTTTTATATAGCTCAGTGGTTTCGGGATACAACTATGGAGACAGAGAAGGCAATTAAATCTCAGAAGGATGAGGATTCATCTGAAGGAACTCATCATGCAAAAGATGTTGAGACCACAGGACAAATCATGCACAGAGCAGAAAGCCGCAAGAAGTTTCTCCGCAGCATCATTAAAACTGCTCCATCTCAGTTCAGTACATTAAAGTATGTTTCAGTACTGCTGATTTCTTTATTAACCTTTATGCACATAAATCTTATGCATTTGATGTTTTAATGCATGCCCTAATTATCACACTTAATTTGTTGCAGGATTTATTCTGATACTGTGGACTATGAAGATGCATGTTTGATTGTTCGCTACTTGGCCTCTATGAGGCCGTTTGCCCAGAGCTTCGATATTTATTTAACACAGGTAAACTGTGCCAGAACTCTTAGTACATTGAAACATAGCTTCTTTCTAATGCTAGACAATTTTGGAGTAGTGTGCCATAATACCTGTTCATTGTTGAGTACAGGTAGTTATCATGCCTGGACCACATGCTTTCGTATTCTGTACTGATGGCATACGTGCTTCTTTTCTTTTTCTTTCATGCTTGTTATACATCATACTGTGCATATGTTATTTTGTGTATGGGTACAACAAAGTCATTATATTAGATACACACAGTGAAGGTGTAAAAGTTTCTGTCAGATGCATACTCATTTGGTAATGCAGTCTCATGAAAGGTATCTTAATATGAATTGAAAATATAAGCCAATTTGGTCATTTATTTGCACAAAGACATGTTGTTATTACTTTGGAAGTTGTTTGACCAGTGCGATTTCTTTCCTTTTTCTGAGAGAAGAGGAATAACATGTTGTCATGGTGCCATATTTGAACTTAAGTAATGGCTTGGGTTGCACTGCTTTATGTTGATTTGCATGCGGAGACAATTGCAGTTACAGTGTCCAAATCTAGTTTTCCTTTTTTTAAAGAAAATGTTGAAAGCTTATTAATGGCAAAAGTAGACTTTAAAGTAAAGGAATGTAGAATGAACATATTGCCCTTGTATAAGTCCTATTTGGACTAGTCTTGGAGATGTAGCATATCTTAGCAAATATCCATGCTAGTCCTTGGAATGTCATTTACACGCACCTGTGGGAAGATATATTCAATTTTAGGTAGAGAGATATTCTTGTTTTAGTTAAATAGCTTGCATGTTACTCTTTTTCATTTTTTGCCTGTGTTAAGCATTGCATACTGCCTTCCTAAAGCAACTGAAACTATTTTTGTTCTCTTGATAGATTCTGCGTGTACTTGGTGAAAATGCAATTGCAGTTCGAACAAAAGCCATGAAGTGTTTGTCTGAGGTTGTTGCTGTAGATCCCAGTATTCTAGCCAGGGTAAGAATGAAATATCCATTGTGCATATACATAAGATCTGTCACGCTTAAAAGAAATCCTTATGTCTTATTTTGGATTTGTTTTTCTGTTCTTTTTAGCCGGATATGCAGCGAGGTGTTCATGGACGGTTAATGGATAACTCCACCAGTGTACGGGAAGCAGCTGTGGAGCTGCTTGGCCGATTTGTGCTCTGTCGTCCTCAGCTTGCTGAGCAGTATTATGACATGCTGATTGAAAGAATATTGGTATGGTGACTTTTGATATTCATGATTAAATGACATTGGGAAACTTGTTTTCAGCAGAGTTTGTACGTTTAATAATTTAGAATTATGATCCTGAAAAGTAAATTATAATTTATTGTTTTAAATGAAGAGCATCATGCTGGTACATCCAACCTTGTGAAATGCATCCTTGTTTCTGGTGAGGCTTTTTACTTCAGAAAATGTAATATGTGCAGAAAGCTGTACTGCAGCAGACCCAGTATTTCTGTTCCTTTTGATTCCACTGATGACGAACAAGCTAGGTTTAATGAGGGATTATTCCATATCTCTGAAGTCTGAGATGTGGATCACTGCAAGCCATTTGGGAGATGGTGGATAAAGATCTACAACACAGTAATTTAAAGTTGACATTTATAATTAAATTTAAAGAAAAAAAGAATGGAAAAACTGCTTTCTTTTTCTGTATTATGTTTTTTGACAGTTGTCCCTTTAAAGTTTTTATACAAAGTGCTTTATTTTGTCTAGATGTTCAAATAAAATAGAATGTTAGAATCATATAATAGAATCATAGAATTGCTCAGGTGGGAAAAGACCTTAAAGATCATCAAGTCCAACTACAACCTAACCATACGACTCTAACAACCTTCTGCTAAATCATGTCCCTGAGCACCACATCCAAACGGTTTTTCAACACATCCAGGGATGGTGACTCAACCACCTCCCTGGGGAGCCTATTCCAGTGCTTAACAACCCTTTCTGTAAAGTTGTTTTTCCTCATATCCAGCCTAAACTTACCCTGGTGCAACTTGAGGCCATTTCCCCTCATCCTGTGATCTGTCACCAGTGAGAAGAGACCAACTCCACTCTTGCTGCAAGCAGCATTCAGATATTGGAAGAGAGCAATAAGGTCTCTCCTCGGCCTCCTCTTCCCCAGATTAAGCATTTCCAGTTTCTTCAGTCTGTCCTTGTAGGGCATATTTTTCAAACCCTTCACAAGCCTTGTCCTTATTTGGACCTGCTGCAGCACCTCTATGTCCTTTCTGTTCTGAGGTGCCCAAAACTGAACACAGTGCTCGAGGTGAGGCATCACCTGTGCCGAGTACATAACAGGATTACTTCCCTAGTCCTGCTCACCACACCATTCCTGATACAAGCCAGGATGCCATTGGCCTTCTTGGCCATCTGGACACACTGCTGGCTCATATTCAGCCAACTGTCCATCACTACACCAAGGTCCCTTTCCATCAGGCAGCTTTCCAGCTACTCCTCCCCAGGCCTGTAGGGTTGCCTGGAGTTGTTACCACAGTTAATTTAACTGTGATATAACATTAGCTTTTAGTATCCGTGTCAGGCAAGTTTTTGGTCAAGTACAACTCATTTGCTGTAGTTATGGTATGAAATGTTTGTGAGGGACATTAGAGATAGCTAGCTTTATATGCTTGTAAGCATGACAACATCTTGTGTATTCCAATAACATAGTTAAAGCATCATTGCATCTAGCTTGCAAGTCATGGAAATGCAATTACGTTTGCAACATCATGGGTTCTTAAAGCAGAGTGTAGAAGTGGACGAAGCATTTCAGCATACTGAGCAGTCAGCCAGCCCTTTAGAATTGTTGCAAATAATGTAGTAGAAGTTTATGCTGACCTTTCACATAAGTACACTCTACAATATTTTAGCTGCTTTTTCTAAATACATTTTGCAAGTCAAATAAGTTAATGTTCAAATATTAGTTAATTTAACTCATAAACTAATTCATTTGTCTGATTTGTTTTCAAAAGTAATGCTTTTCTCCTCACAGGATACTGGTATCAGTGTCAGAAAAAGAGTCATAAAGATACTTAGGGATATCTGCATTGAACAACCAACGTTTCCCAAAATTACAGAGATGTGTGTGAAAATGATTCGGAGAGTCAATGATGAAGAAGGCATTAAGGTAGAATAAATGCATAATCCTCAAGATGAACATGATTTTCTAGAGTTTGCCTTGTTTGTAAATATTGTACCAAGTACTTGTAACTAGTTTGTTAATAGTTACTAACAAGTGAAATTGAAATACAAAAATTCTTTCTGCAAAGAAAATAAGCTTTGCTAATGTAGAAATCATAATCTTGTGTGCAGTTATTTTCCCGAAGAATGCAAATGAATGAAGGAAGCTTGTAATCATATGTACAGAATATTTCTGTAGCATTAATTCCCAGTGATCAGTTGGAACTTGTACTTGTTTAGAAGCCAGTATAACTCCTAGGAGATAAAAGTCTGCTCTCTACAATTGTCTTACTTCGAATAATTTCTTGTGAAATTGTATGTCGTGAGCAAAACTAGTGTGTTGATATATGAGAGAATTGTTACGTACCGAGATAGACTTGCTTATTCCTTTTTCCTTTCAGAAATTAGTAAATGAGACATTCCAGAAGCTGTGGTTTACTCCAACTCCACACCATGACAAAGAAGCAATGACTAGGAAAATACTGAACATCACTGATGTGGTATGTTATACAAATTTGAAATAAATTTTATGCAAAGCTAGATTATGTTTTTTGTATCTTAGAAGCATTATCTGTAGTCTTTTAGAAAGAAAAAGACATGCAATTAACTTACTCACCAGGTGGTTTTCACTTCATCTTAACTGAGTTTTCCTGATAATTCCACTTTACAGCATCTGCATGATGATGTTAATGCATGATGAGAGTTAAGGATTGGTTTGTTTATATAAAAATGTGTATGTATACATACTCGTTTTTGATATGTCAAGCTTTGATTTGTACAAGACGTTCTACAAAACCAAAATTTGCAATGGCCAGTAAAATATTCTGAAACTGCTTAGATTATAAGAGCTCTTTTCAAATGCATAGAATTGCTTCTAATCTCTGAAGACACAAAAACATTGCACTGAGTGCGTGTTTGGTAGTTTCAACCAGACAGACAGCGGAAGTCCACCACAGCTACTCTCACATTCCCCCACCTCAAAGGAAGAGGAGGAGAAAAATACAATGGAAGAGGGCTTAAGTGTCACAATAAGGACAGGGAGATTGCTCAACGTGGGCAAAAATAGACTCAGTATAGGGAGATTAGTGTAATTTATTGCTTGTTCCTAGCAGACCAGACCAGTGAGGACTAAAAACATACTGAAAACACCTTCCCCTCCAGCCACCCTCATCTGCATCCTCCCATTGAAGAGAACAGAAGAACAGGGAATGTCAGCCCATAATTCTTCTTCTCTACCAATTCTCCATAGTCACTCTGCCCCTGCTGTATGTGAGGTCCCTCCCATGAGATGCCATCCTCCCTGAACTGATCCTCCTGAACTTTCTGCAGGTGGCAACTCTATGAGCACTGTCCCAGCACACTTCTCTATCATGGGGCTGACCCTTCATGAGCTCAGTGTTCCAGCACCATTCCCCGCAGACAGCAGCTCCCCCAGCCCACCTGCCCCATGGCAGTCTGCTCCGCATGGACTGCAGCTCCTATCCAGGGCTGCTCCTGTGGGGGCACTCTGTGGGCTGCAGCCTCCTTCAGGCCTCATCTACTGCTGCATCATGGTCTCCTTCATGGCTGCATGTGGAGATCTGCTGCACATGGTGCCCATGGGCTTCAGAGGCACAGGCTGCTCCACCATTGGCCTCTCCTGGGCTGCAGGGAAATTCAGCTCCATGCCTGGAGCATCTCCTGCCCTAATTCTGTACAGACCTTGGCACCTGAAAGGCTGCTTCAATCACTCCTTCACTTTCACTCCACTCCACTTCACTTCACTTCACTTCTCACTCCTTTCCCTCAGCTGCTGCTGTTTCGTAGCTGTTTTTGCCTTAAATACAAAAAAGGTACAACCAGTGTTACTCACTGTTTCATTTCCTGCCATGGCAGATCCCTTCTGGAGCAGCTGGAGCTGCCTGTGATCTGTCAGCAGAGCTGCTGGGCTCTGCTTTTAGTAGCTTACTCTATGGCCCCCTTGCTACCAGAACCTCATCACATACACTTTATATAGCATAGTAAAATATGTGTATGCTGTTATTGAAGTTCTTCAGATTCCTCTTTTAACTTGTTTTTCACTACTGCTTTTAGGTGGCAGCTTGTAGGGATACAGGGTATGATTGGTTTGAGCAGCTTCTTCAAAATGTGAGTATTACATTTTTAAGGTATGACACTATTGTTATAAGAATATTAGCATTTCTTTTGGTACACACTGGAAGGAGACTACAGGAGCAGTCCTATAAAGTAAATTCAGTTGATGCTCTTTAAACACGACCTTTTTTCTTTTTTTCTTTTTCTTCGCTCTTTTTCTTTTTCTTTGCTCTTTTGCTTTTTTGCTTTATTGCTGTAGTTTTCTTTGTCTCTGATGCTAGTTTCTGCATTTCTGTATGATCTGTTTTAGAAATATTTTATATACTGATTTTCATTTTGGGAAGTTTTAGGGCTTTTTTGTTTTGTTCTTTAAATTCATGTTGTCTTCAGCAATGACTAACGTAATGTGAAGTCCACAGCTAAGGTACTTAATTCTGAAATGAGTATGTGATGTGATGTTGATTTTTGTTTTCAATTGTATATAAGTGTACTTTCATATATAGCATATTTGTTACAGTTGAGTATTAGCAGTGAGTATTTAGAGTATTGCTTACTTCTACATTGTATTTTACTCATTTTTATGAGAAATGAGCATGCTTTGTTGAAATCTGCTAGCCGTTGTATCTTTCTCATCTATGTTGTGTATGCTTTGGTTAATTTTCAAGGTACAAAAGCATGATTAGGGGAACTAAAGGTCTCAAAATACTTTACTTTGGTCTGGCGTGCCATGAAAATACTTTGCCAAATAAAGTGGCTGAAAGCTTGAAGTGGAGAAAAGGCTGTTGTAAAGGATCAAGCAGTATTAAATAGTAAAGGATTTCAGGGGCATAATCTCAATACCCTCAGTCACACAAAAGAAAGCTCAAACTGAGAAAACTCAAATCTTATTTTCATGTTTTTGCTTTATGTCAAAAAATGTTCCTTTTCTCTTTGCCCTTTTATTCCTTTCCTAAACATTTTTAATAGCCTTCTATTAGTTACTGCTGGCAAGTCTAAGTGGATATTGTTTTCCTCACAATTTCATGAAGCATAAAGTTAGCTTTTGTTCCAGTGCAAGCATCATCAGAACTACTCTCTTATGTCCTTTTGATGTAGCTTTTTTAAAATTTTCTTGCATTTTGATTTGATTTCCTACTACCTTTTAAGTTTTTCTTCAACACATAACTTTTATGGAATAGATAAAGAAATTGTTTAATAGTGCAAAATCCTTGTTTACTTGCAGTAATTATGGGGCCCTGAGCAGCCTGATCTAGTACTAGATCTGAAACTTGGGGGCCCTGCCTGCGGCAGTGGGGTTGGAGCTTGGTGGTCCTTGAGGTCCCTTCCAATCCAAGCCATTCTATGATTCTATGGTAAAACCAATATGCATCTGATATAAATGAATATACCCTCACTGTTAAATCATTTTCTGTTTCATTTGCTATAGCTATTGAAGTCAGAAGAGGATGCTTCATATAAACCTGTGAAGAAGGCTTGTACTCAACTTGTTGACAATTTGGTTGAGCACATCCTTAAATATGAGGAGTCTTTATCAGGTAAGTCTATTTAGAATCCAGTATCTAAACTGCTTTGAATTTTATATAAAAATGTAACAGTGATTATTAAAATTATTGTAATGAAAAGTTACTTTTACAGAATTACTAGTGAAAAATGAGCAGTCGTGCATTATTTCATGTAAGCTCCTTAAGTACTTTTAAGCACTGTATAGTAACAAAGCTTCCCTAATTTACTCTATATAACCAGAATAACAACTACTTCAAAAATATTTGTTAAAACTTTTTAGATCACTAAAATTAAAACAGATGTGGAAAACTTTATTTGCCTTAATATGTTCTACAGTTGTAATTGGAATCATTGGCTGAGACAGTGTATTGTATACAGTATTTTAAGTATTAAAATGTAATAATGTCTGTTCTTTTATTTCATTTACTTTGTGATTATATGCAAGTATTAACAAATTATGTTCTCATTTCCAGCGCTCTTAGCTAAGAAGAATATATAAGGATATTCTGCATTGAAAGATATGGAAAGACATGTCTCAAAAAATATATTCCTATGATGTTTAGGTCATATGTTTCTAGTAGATCAATTAATATATGGATAATATCATATATTTTCTCATTTTTGCAGACTCTGACAACAAAGGAGTGAATTCTGGTCGCTTGGTTGCTTGTATAACCACTCTGTTCTTATTCAGCAAAATCAGGCCCCAGTTAATGGTCAAACATGCCATGACCATGCAGCCATATCTGGCAACTAAATGTAGTGTAAGTAGAGAAAATTTGAATATCAGCCTTGTTTTTTTTTTTCCCTCCCAGATAATTTAATTTACATACTTGCTGGAATTTAAGATAGAAAAAGAGAAATAAAATAGTATTTTCATGAGCATCATATCTTCTGAAGATGTTAGGTTCTTTTGATCATCTCTGTAGCTTATAGGAGGTTGTTTTACAGTCAAATGAAACGGAAACTTCTTCTGCCTCTTTATGGACTGAAATCCAGCTATTCACCCATTACATAATAATTTCTCAGAATTGTCTTACAGTCACAGTCTTTTGTTAAGATTTAACATATGAATATGGAGACTAAAGGTATGGTTTTGTGTGGCAGGATGACTTCTCAGTATATCAAATAGAGCAGAAGGAGACTGTACTTCTGTATCCACTTCAACACTTAACCTCTCCCTTCTCTACCATCCACCCATCCAGCCCTGTTTTTTGTGACCCCTTATGAGACAGTTTAGTTTAGAAAAATGTTAGAGAGATATAATGCTAAACCACTCGGACCAGTAAAATTGCCCACCTCCTCTGAAAAGCTATGGAGCTTTCTGGTATTTTGATTAGCACAGTGGGCTCAGTGAAGGTTTTGACCAATCTTGGATTTGCCAGAAGAAGCAGGGCAGATCATGTAGCTGCGGCTAAAAGAAGAGAAGGGCTGAGTGTCTGGCAGCGCTGCACTTACGTTACGTTAGCTGCCCACAGAAGGGCAGGTTTTCTTATCAGATGAGTTTATAGGTATATCGTAGCATTTTCAGCTCTGGAGTATACTGTAGGCACATCTACAACAAACTTTTAAAGCTGCTTCTGATTAAACAGAGGAAAGGGATATCTCATTATTTGCTGTAACATCTCCTTAGTGAATTTCATCAGTTTTTTACTTTTAGAAGTTGAGATTAATTGTAGAATATGTTAAACAGCTTAATACAGTGTATGGCATTATCATGATTACTATGCCTGATTTCGCAAAAAAGTCCATTTTTATCAGGACGTATATTTAATACATGCAGTGTTTTCCACAGATCTCTCAGTTACAATCCTCATGATTATTCAAGCTATTAATCATTTTAATTGTAATTTTTACATTAGAGGTCATAGTGTGATTTCATTTGTTGCCTGGTGTTGTGTTCCCTAGTGTATGTGTCAGGAGGTGTTCTGTAATCTTGTAGAGCTCTTAAGAAAAAACAAAAATTAATCAGTTAAATACAACGCCATGTCAAAAAACTGAAAAGTTTTTAAGCCTCCATACAGCCTGGATGAAAAATAAAATAATGCTACTACAAATTTTTTCCAGAGGCTCCGTAGAAAACAGGAACTAGCTTTCAAAATAATAAGCAGATAGTGGATTGAAACTATTTGAATAGCCTTCTAAATCTTTACTAAATGCCTCAGTCAAATTTTACACGTGTTGGAATTTTTGACTGTCAGTGCATATTAATAAAACTTAGTTTGTAATTAACAACCAGAAATGTTAAGCTCTGTGAACACTGTTGTTTCAGACTCAGAATGATTTCATGGTGATCTGCAATGTTGCAAAAATCTTGGAGCTTGTAGTGCCGTTAATGGAGCACCCAAGTGAGACCTTCCTTGCCACTATTGAGGAAGACCTCATGAAACTCATCATCAAATATGGCATGACAGTAAGCTTTAAATTGCTAATATTCAGTTTTTCATTCAGTTTCACAGTTTTCATTTAAAGAAAGTTTGTCTTCATCATGAAGTTGCTTATACTTGTCATACAAAGAATTTGTTATTGGTTTAATGGAGATTTATGTATTGCTGATATACAAGGTCTGCTCCGAAAGTAATGCCTTCTATTGTATTGTGTTGGTTCACAATGTCAGAGGTGGATGTTGGCGGAATGGCAGTAGAGGTTGAAACCTCCCACCAATATTCCATTAAATTTTGTTGCCATGTGACAGATGGCAGCAGTGGGGCAGTCTGACAAAATCGCATCTGACATGGAAGTAGGTGTAAAATAAAGGTGAGTCATTGAATTCCTCTATGCAGAATAAATGGCAATCATTGACATTCTTCCACACTTGCTTAATGTTTATGAAAACCAAACAGTGAGCATGAGCACTATGAGGTGGTAGATGGCACTTTTTGGCAGTGATGACAGTAGCATGAAAGATAAGCCACATTCCAGACGGCCGTGTCCAGTTGTCATAGCATGAAATGAAGAAGGTCTTGATCAGCTCATCCACACAAATTGGCTAATGGTGGTGGCTACATTGAAAAATAATGTTTTGTAGCTGAGAATTTGTTCTATGTTTGCATCTGTTGTAGTTTCCATGAAAATAAATTAGGAGGCATTACTTTCAATTTGACATATGTAATCTAATGATTATGAGTTTGGGCACATCTAGGAGACTGACTGTTGGAGTGTTTGTTTTTATTATACATAATTCCGTAAAAAAAATCAATTTTAAATTCTAATTACATGATTAATTTGTTATTTCTTGCTCCTAGGTTGTTCAACATTGTGTGAGCTGCCTTGGGTCTGTTGTGAACAAGGTCACCCAGAATTACAAGTTTGTGTGGGCCTGTTTTAATAGATACTATGGTAAGTAAAATCATAACGTAATTTTTTCCAGTTTTGGTTACAAGTCTTAGGGATGCACCATGTTTAAACACTGTGATTAAAACTTTTACTGTAGGTGCACTTTCAAAATTAAAAAGTCAACACCAAGAAGACCCCAACAGTACAATACTTACTGCCAATAAACCAGCACTCCTTAGATCACTTTTCACTGTTGGAGCACTGTGTCGGCATTTTGATTTTGACCATGAAGATTTTAAGGGCAACAGTAAGGTAAAAATAACTCATATTTACTCTCCAAATCTTACGTGTATTGACTGCTTTACTTTTATTTGAAAGCACAGTATTCCTTGCTGCTCAAAGCTGTTTTTTTCATTATGCATACAGTAATGTTTTTGGGTCTGTAAGTATGTGGAAAGGCTGTGCATTAATACTGTGTATCTCCTTTACTTTTTGTTATTTATGGGTTTTATAAGAGATTTAAAACATCTGTTTCATCTCCAAATAGCTGTTATTTTTTTTGTTGTTGTTTTAATTTGCTCAGGTTAACATTAAGGATAAAGTACTTGAACTGCTGATGTATTTTACAAAGCATTCAGACGAAGAAGTACAGACAAAAGCCATTATTGGCCTGGGTAAGACATGCTAATAGTTTTTATTCTTCTGCAGGAGCACAAGTGTTTCTGTAGTAAAAGCGGAATTTCTATAAAATCAAATTTCACTGCCTGTTTATTTGACAAATTGCTAGGCAAATGCTGTCAAAGGGATGGTTAGTTGTGTGTGTCTGCTGCAGGGTTTTGCTGGAGAATGCCTCTTGATGTGTGTCAAGTTTTAAAAAGCAGTGGATTTCTAAAGTAGTAGAGCTCTGTATTTCAGTTTTAAATAAGTGGTGTCTTAAGGCAATAGTATGGTGTATGTGACTTGCAGTAGTGCTTAAACTGCCACTGAGTGTTCTGTATCACATTCATCCTCTGCTCAATGACAGAAACTATACTTATGAGAGGATCTTTTTTGGGCAGATAGGCCTTGGTTTCCAGAGCAATTCTGTTCTTATGGATGTCAGCTTGCTATAATTTAGCTGTGAGCTGTAGTTTCACAATGGAAAAGAATTTGCTTCCTTATGCCGATGTCTTGTTTGCTTTTTAGATGACTCTAAGAATCAAGACTTAGTCTTGTAGTGATATTCTGTGGGAAACCATTTCAAACAGCTAGGCAGGTTTAATGGCTTTAGAGTATCTTCATTTGCAGGAGCAATGCTGCAGTGTTGTGGACTAGTGAAGTTTTTCCAAGCACTTCATCAAGGTGCACAGCACTATTTCAATCCAATTTAATTGTCCTCCCCAGGATGCTGCATGAAGGACAGAGGCTGCCAGGCTAACTGCAGGCATGATTGCTTTACTCACAGAT
This sequence comes from Gallus gallus, assembly GCF_016699485.2. Taxonomy (NCBI): domain Eukaryota; kingdom Metazoa; phylum Chordata; class Aves; order Galliformes; family Phasianidae; genus Gallus; species Gallus gallus. The sequence goes on from NC_052572.1 coordinate 11,996,085, forward strand.
GCTGACAATATTGCATTAGCCAAAAATGTTGCTAAATTCATCTGAACTGTGATCAGTTTGGGGGAAGGGGTGGAAACAGAATAGCCCTTTTTTACTCTCTGCCTGTAATCACCTCATTCTTCATTTTAATTAAACTTCAGACTACTGTATTAAGTGACACCTTGATCTAATCTATGTTTGCATTCTATTTGAGAACTAGCTGTTGCATGTGTCCAGATGTGGTATACAGGACAAAGTTCCATCTTACTGGCTGTTAATTGAGCCGTTGTCAAGTCATTCAACATTTGTGCACAACAAGAAGATTGAAAGGACTAACAAGCAATTTCAATATTCACACGTAGTTAAAGAGTCACATGAAGAACTTGTACTTTTCTATCAGTAGTTGCTATTGAGTCCTTTCAGTGAGGGCACTAAACAAGTTTAGCATTTTCTTTGATGTGTATCACTCCTGTTGAGGGATGTAGCTTAACTGTAAGTCTTTTGAGGAGTAATTGTGGTTCTTTTCCCAGTGTACCTTCAAGCCAGGTTGAGGATTTAAAATTTAGGTATTAAGTATAGCTAAACCTCCAACTATCTAATAGGTAGAGTCTTACTTGGCCAAGGTTCACTCTTAACAGAATGAACATAGCAGATGTTTTATGTTTCATCCTCTATGAGAAATTACTATACCAAGTAAGATTTCTTTCCCACTTGCAAAACATGGAATGTAAACATTTCCTTGAGAATACGGGTGTTTTTAAAGTCCTTTGAGTGACTGAAGGAAGGAATGGATTATGGGCTATTACACATGCATATGCTCTTGCTTTTGTTTTTGTTTTTATTTCAAATTAACCTTAAAAATGGATTGAACTTCCTCAGACATGATTGACTTATAAACATTACAATACAGTTGTATAGAATACACAGTTATACTAAATACTTCAGAGACCATCATCTCTATTTTTCTCATTTTTTTCCCCTCCACATCCTCTGCCTTCTGTCCTCTCCTTGTTTTGAGATGGAAATGAGATCAGTCACACTGAGGTTTTGCCCTAGATTTCGCCATTACACATACTGTCTTCTCTGTGCACAGAGCCATTTTTAAAAATCTAGCTCAGTCTTCCCTTCATTACAGCCACTTTAATACATTGCATCATTTTGTATTATTTTTTTTTTGCTGTCACTTTTTTCCCATTCAGTTTTTTATGTTGTCTCTGTTCATCGAGAGTATTAGTTTCCTGTAGCCACTTAATATTCACTTTTCTTTAACAGCCTTAAAAAAAAAAAAATAGTAGTTAAATGTAGTTAAAATAGAGACATAGTGTTTCTATTACTGTTTCTTTATGAAACTGAAAAGTTGTCAGCACTTCTAAGTCTACACATATGATCTATAATGGTACATAGAGTTGCTAATTTATATTTTTATTCAAGTTTTTATGAAATAAAGGCTTCTCTGACTAAGGGTAACCAATTCTTTGTGAAGGGTAAAGCTGCTTCTGAAAACACTTTTATAGTGTGTATCTTCCAAAAGGTGTAGTTTTGGAAGCACTTCAGAGAGTTTTCAAGAGTCCTTAGTAGGTGACTGATGACAGCAGGAGGTATAAATTTTATTTTACTCTGTTCACTACGTTATTTTCTTTTAAAATTTTATTTTTAAATGCTTATGATTTTTATCAGTTTTTCTACAACGGGTTATTTCTGGTTTTGTTCTTCACTTGTTCTTTAGAGAGCTTCTAATGATTTAGGTGCAGGCCGCCATACCGGATGTGCTTCTGGATGCATGTAACTCTTCTTTCTGCAGCTGCCATGGGTCAGCATCCTGTATTTCTGAAGTGTATTGCAAGTGTATTGCTGTTGCTGATAGAACTCCTTATAAGTTTTGGACAATGACCATATGAAAAAGCAATTTTGTTTGGACTTGAAAAGCAATACTGTTGTAGGAGCGGGAGGGCATACATTTCATACCTTTGTTTTGAAGCAAGACTTAAAAAATAGTAATACAATTTCTATATTATAATAATGTACAATATGTCCTATTTTTCCACCCTTAGGATTTGCATTTATACAACACCCAAGCTTAATGTTTGAACAGGAAGTAAAGACTCTGTACAACAGCATTCTTTCAGATAAGAACTGTTCAGTAAACCTAAAAATCCAGGTGTTAAAAAACCTCCAGACCTACTTGCAGGAGGAGGACACACGTATGCAGCAGGCAGACAGAGACTGTAAGTGTTGAGTTCTTCTGTGCTAATTATTTCATCTGTGTAAAATCTAACTTTCTTGCATACAATCACTGTATATGTGAACTGAATCTCTTAAGACTGTTATTTATCAATAATATTGTCCATGAAGTATCCTAGAGGTATTTTCAGAATTCATTATGTGCTATAGGCAAATTGAGAACTGTAGCTTATTATTAACTTTGAAGTCATATAAATCCTGGAATTAATCCAAAATATGTAATTGCTGTAATGATGATAGTAATACTTTCCATCAAAATCTTATCTGAGGTTAAACTGCAGATACAAAATGAGAAAAAATAAGGCATTTTTAAAATGAAAAGCATTTACTAAGGAACAAGAATTTAATTAAGTTTGCATCTCTAGTTATCTATCTTGAAGAATATTTGCCATCCAATTGTTCTATTATTCATGAGATCATAAAACCCATTCTAAAACAGCTGAAGTGTTTGTGTACATAGTAAAACTTATCAGCACGTGTCAATTAACGGTGAAGTAAATTATTATACTGTGGTGAGTGTGCTGTTTATTTTATCCTTTCTACAGGGAAAAAAGTAGCAAAACAGGAAGACCTGAAAGAAATGGGTGATATTTCCTCAGGGATGAGTAGTTCCATCATGCAGCTGTATCTCAAACAGGTCCTTGAGGCTTTCTTTCATACCCAGTCCAATGTACGCCACTTTGCTCTAAATGTCATTGCACTGACGTTAAACCAGGGTCTCATCCATCCTGTTCAGGTATGGTAGGCTTTTCTGATAGGGAGAATGGGGTTGTTATTGTTAGAGGTTTTTACGCTTGCTAGGTGAATTTCCAGTGTTCCTCTTGTAGCTGTGTTGCAGTGATTTCTTACTTTAGCAAAGTTGCTTTGTAGAAAACGTACTTTAAATATGTGTTAGCTGGTTAGCCAGTGAGATTCCAAATGTTGTTTTTTCTTGTCTTTGGATCAAGCTGTAACATCTAGCCAGTGACTAAAGAGCATGTTCAAACTGACACTGGATCATGTTACTTTTCTATTATAAATTTCAGATGCATGCCAGGTCTTTTTCTTCCTTTTACTCTTTGTACTGGAAACTGTCAGCTTGCCTCTACATCAGTATCCATATCCTCCAGTGTCCAAACTGTCTTCAGTCATAATCACCATTATTCTTACATGCTTTTATATGCATTATTTTTATTCATGTTGTTTTTAATGCTACAGCCATCATACATATTCAGTCAGAAGTGGTATGAGTTTTTTTAAATGGCATTTTTTGGAGTTTGAGAAAAACAGGAATACAACCTGAAACCCTGCTCAACTTACACCATTATTTTTAATGCTGGTTTTTCGTGTATATTGTACTCTGCTTGCAAAAAGTAGTCTGGAGGTTAAGTTGCAGAGAGCTTCCTATTCTAATTTCTACAGTAGTCAAAATACAAGAACAGTATAATGGAAGAACAAAGAGTGAGAAAGAGGTAGTATAATGACCAAATAATCATTTCATTTGTTTTTCAAGTGTGTGCCATACTTAATTGCTATGGGCACAGATCCAGAGCCTTCTATGCGAAACAAAGCTGACCAGCAGTTGGTGGAAATAGACAAAAAGTATGCTGGTTTCATTCACGTAAGTAATTATAATGTAAAGTTTTACACAATACTGTTTGTTGATGGTTTAGCTTGAATGTGCCACAGCTGCAGAAGAAGACTATAAACTAACAATCAATATAAGCAATTGTACAGAAGATCTCAACTCTTTCCCCTCCTCAAAGATTTCTGTTCATAAAAACAGGAAGTCTGTAATAGAATATAACCATATGAAGCATCAGTTTCAATGTAAGATTTCCTGTAGTTTCTAATTCACAATATTTTCTGCACTGGATAGTACATAAGAGTATTTATTTTATAAAAGGTAAGGACAGCTGTTTCATTATGTATAGAAGTAACTTACCTGTATCTGTATACTAAGGCACAGAACACCTTGCTCAAAGAAGAGGTCCTTAGAGTAGTATGTATTTGAATTTTTAGAGCATTGAGACTTTATTGAAATGTAATCTGATCATAGGCAGCATAGGACAGTATTTAGAACGGGAAATATTGCTAAAGAAAAATCTGAGGGCTCAGTCAGGGGACTTGCTGAGTTGTGGCATAGTGTCATTAGTTCTGGTTGAGATATGAAGCAGAGTTGCAGAACTCATACCTCATTGCAGAAGATTCCATTCTTGGTTCAATATGTGTACTGCTTTATGGAAGTTCCAAAAGCTGCCTGTATTTCTACTGAGATTGAAACACTGTACTGTTCATGGTATCCAAACATACACTTAATGCAGTAGGTGAAGGCCAACTATGAGGTTTGCTCTTTAGGCAGTTCTGATATAAAACAACGTATACATGAGGATATAATCATGTTGAAGTGAAGAAAAGGGATTGTGAGAAGAGTTGGATCTGCAACCTACCTAAAGATTCAGTTTGTTCTGAAAATAGAGTAGTAGCCTTGAAGTAAGTAAAATCAGCTGGAAATTCTGTTATATATGCAAAAAAAAAAATCTCAATTTCTGATGGTTAATTTTCACTTATATGGGCTGAAAGTATTGGTTTCACTACAGTTGACATAAGCATACATATTTGGTAAAATATTCTACAGATGTATGAACATCTGTCTATTCTTCAAAGCAGTTTAAACTGGAATACCATGCTGCAGTTGGTAAACAGATTAGCTGTAAATGTTTTATATAGGTAAGTGGTGAAAACATTTCATAAGACATTTTGATCTGCACCACAAATTCTGTTATAACCTGTCTAGCACCTCAAGAGCAAATCAAGAGTAGATCAAGAGCTCCAGAGTATCATAACATAGAATAAGCTAAAATTCAGGTGAGCAGTGGCTCACAAGGAAATAAGCTAAAAAACATGCTAGTGGTTTCTATTCACAGGCATTTGTTTAAAATTTCCCGTGGCAAGAATTATATTATTTCACGTTTCAGTTTAACTCCTTGAAAGCAATTAAAATAAAATGAGTACTTCCTCATTTCAGATGAAAGCAGTGGCTGGTATGAAGATGTCTTACCAGGTACAACAGGCAATCAATACCTGCCCAAAGGATCCTGTAAGAGGCTTTAGACACGATGAATCATCCAGTGCATTGTGTTCACACCTATATTCTATGATCCGAGGGAACCGTCAACACAGACGAGCATTTCTAATTTCTTTACTCAATCTCTTCGATGATACTGCAGTAAGCATTGTCTTTTCTTCCAAAAAGAAATTTGATATAGCATTACAGGATTAAATTCTCCTTTCACAATGTATTTCTATGACATAATTATTGATAATTTATTTCCCTAGTATGTTTTCTTTTACTCTGTCATATGAGGTATTGACCTGTGTAACAGAATGTGCTTCTTAATTTTGTATCCTTCTCTATATTTCTATATCTCAGTTTGGATTGTTTAGAAATAATGTATGTTCATCTTAACGTATGTTCTTTAAAGTGGGATGGGAAGTATCTAGAATAAAATCTGTGATGATTATTTTTGCTCTAGGCTGTTAGGAGCACAGTACAAGTGTATGAGTCTAATGTATTTGTGTGTGTATTTATATGTACGCTTATATTTATTTATTTATTTCCCAGAAAACAGAGGTGAATATGCTCTTGTACATAGCAGACAATCTAGCCTGTTTTCCTTATCAAACGCAGGAAGAGCCACTGTTTATAATGCATCATATAGACATTACACTATCAGTTTCTGGTAGCAACCTACTACAGTCATTTAAAGAGGTATGTGCCTTTAAATTTAATGTATTTATTACAATGGCAACATAAACATTTCTATAATTTCGTCAGTTTTTTAGTGAGTGTAGTATGATTATGATGATATGGACAAGCAGCATTACTTTATAACCATTAGTTGAAAAATAAACAACCCCTTTCTGCTCTGGCCTGGATCTGGAAGATGCTAATTAAAAACTTTCCTCACATTGCTGCTTACGTTATTAAAAAAGAATGATGATTTTTGAGATATTGATATTAAATACCTGTAATTCTGTAGTATTTCTGGTAAATAATAAGTTATGTGAATCACTATGAAATGCTGATTTATTGCGGTTCATGTTTGCTGTTTAATTTGTTTTGTCATCAAGTAACTGATGTTATTTTTATGTGTTTCACCTGAGAAACTTAAACTACAGTGTTTACTACAAGAAAAGAGTACACAGAATTTAGTTGCATAAGGTGGCATATAAAAACTCTGGTCATGGCATAGAATCTGTTGTAATGGAATACACGACACTGTAAGCAAAAGACCTCTGTTTCTCAAATACTTAAGAGCCTTACTTTCCTGGACAACTCTAGAGCTGTTAGGTCCAACCTGTTAGGAAGCAAACCCATTTCAAGACTTTCCAATCTGACCATTAAGTCAGCTGATGCCTGGAAACTACACTGTTTTGAGTACAACCCTACAAAAGTTGCTTTTTAAACTGTGACAGTCTGGAGCACATTCTTCAGATGGAGCACCACTGTAGCACAGTGAGAATGAGATACCCATGGGAACATCAAGTTATGTGTTACAAAAAGTCACAGTAGATGTGTGGTAATAATGCAAGTGTGAAACTGTAGCTCTACAAGTAGCAGAACTGATTTCTAGTAGCACTGCGTTCTATTGCTTGGGGTTTCTTTGATCAACAGTGTAATTAATATAATAGAATTTTAACAGAAGCAAGAATTATCAAAAGCTGGGACAACTCTGTACCTAAGTACATGTGGAAGTAGATGTAATGCCCAAAAATGATATCCAGGTGACAGAAAAAAACTTGCCTTATATTTACTCTTTTATTGTACTCTGCTTTCTAATACATTTTTCTGGCACTACTAACACTACTTTTTAAAACGGCTGTGAAGTCTTTGTTGCTTCATTTACTTCTATTGTACCCACCTTGCAAAAAATGTGGTCTTCAGATCAGCTTTTCTGAGGGGGAGTCCAGGGGACAGTTGAGTATCTTTTTGCCATAGGTAATTTTAATCTTTGGGTTTATGAATTAATAACATTGTTCGGGGAATTCATGCTGATCTACTTTACCCTATTTATGGATTGTTAATTCTCTGTTTCACAGTCAATGGTGAAAGACAAAAAAAAGGAAAGAAAGCCTTCATCAGATGAGGAGACTGAGAGTGACAGTAATAGTGGCAGTGAGAGCGAAAGTGAAGAGGAAGCTTCTAAGCCTCGGAGGTTACGAAAACGAGTAGATTCTGACTCAGATTCTGATGAAGAAAATGATATAAATGCTGTGATGAAATGTTTACCAGAAAACTCAGCTCCTTTAATTGAATTTGCAAATGTGTCTCAAGGCATATTATTACTTTTGATGCTGAAACAGCATTTAAAGAACCTTTGCGGATTCTCTGATAGGTAAGGATACTTAGTCTAGTGACTTCTTGGTAAGGATTAAGTCTGGACATTCGTTAGAGAATTGATTGTGACTCAGTTTAATAAATGGATTTGTATAAAAGAAAAAGCATAAGTGTAAAAAATCGATGCAATGAAACAGAAATGTTAGTTTAGAAAAGGCAATGATTTCATTTCTTATCAGGATGTCTGTTGTATATGAAATGACGCAAATATATCTGTGTGAGCTGAAAATTTTAAAAACTTTTCTTTGAAATTTTTTGGTATGTCTGCAAAAGCTTTTCTCTCTTGTTTTCCTTAAACAGTAAAATTCAGAAATATTCTCCATCTGAGTCTGCAAAAGTTTATGATAAAGCGATAAACAGGAAGACAGGAGTGCATTTCCATCCAAAACAAACTCTGGATTTTCTACGGAGTGATATGGCTAATTCCAAGATCACTGAAGAAGTGAAGAGGAGTATAGTAAAACAGTACTTAGATGTAAGTAAAGTTGCCCAGCAGAGTATCTATAACTCTTCTAAACCAGCTAACACAATTCAGACTTGAAAGAAGATGCTCTTGGATTGGATGAACATTTCAAATCTGAAAATGTTGTTTTCCTGGTTATCTTATGCAATATTATGATAACACAATTTCCTTTCAGGATGCTTAGCTGTATTATTTTTCAAAGTCTCCCAATGAATTTAAATACAACAAACAATAGTTTTAACTAAACAATATTCATCTTTACAAAGTATTTTCTAATTTCTGTTATCCTTTCCTTTGTAATTTGTTCTTTTTGACCGTGTTCACTTCCATCAGAGGGAGATAGAATAGGTCCAGTACATTTATCATTTCTTTTTCTTCTTGGCAGCTCTTTAAAGTATTAACTAGAGAAAACTTGGAAATTATGGAAACATGGAAAGAAAGCTTTAGATATCCAGTAGGAAATGAGAGGACAAAAAGAAGTGTGTAGAGGAGAACACAGGAGCTGCTCAAGTTTGAAGCTGCCTTTTGTTTTACTGCATTCTTATGTTTTCATTTGGTTTTATTTAATGTAGCATCTTGTAAATATGTGTTTCAAAAGTTACAGTGTGGACTAATCTGTGTGGTCTCTTTTAGTTCAAGCTCCTTATGGAACATTTGGATCCTGATGAAGAAGAAGAAGATGGAGAGGTGTCAGCTAGCACAAATGCTCGGAACAAAGCAATTACCTCGCTGCTTGGAGGAGGCAGCCCTAAAAACAATGCAGCTGAGACAGAGGACGATGAAAGTGATGGGGAGGATAGAGGAGGAGGCACTTCAGGGGTGAGGCGGAGGAGGAGTCAACGTATTTCGCAGCGTATTACGTAAAATGATTTTTATGTGCTTATAAATGTCAGTCTATTATATTAAATGTACACCAAGTAATGTAATCCACATGAAAGAAAGCATTTTGTAGATAGAGATTCTCTACTTAACCGTTTATACAACTTTTGTAGAAAGTTTAACAGAAAAGACAATAAAAACAAAAAAAAACAAACAAAAAAAAACCTAGAAAATGAGATTTATCCAGTATAAAAAGTTATTAATTTTCCTTTGGAATGTACTGTGTGTTATCCTTTTTATTGTTGCCAAGTTTTTATGTAGCTTTATGATTCATGTGTATATATAATTTTATATATCATTAAGAGATAAAGACACGGGTACAAATTAAGAGTATGTGGTTTTACAAGGAGATGTTAACCCCTTGGCGCTGGCGGTCGCGGTGCGTCTCATTGCCGGCAATGGAATGTGTGCCGGGAAATCCCAACTCCCGGCGTCAAGGGATTAAAAGCAATAAAAGCAATAATTTCACTAAAGTTCTTTTGTGTAACACTTGGTCTTTTTTCCCCCCAATGTTTTAGTCATTGAGAAGGTCAAAACGAAATTCAGACTCTACGGAGTTGGCTTCACAGATGAATGAAAGTGTTGATGTCATGGATGTCATCGCTATTTGCTGTCCAAAGTACAAAGATCGACCACAAATTGCAAGAGTAGTACAGAAAACCAGCAATGGCTTCAGTGTTCAGTGGATGGCAGGCTCCTACAGTGGCTCCTGGACTGAGGCTAAGCGCCGTGATGGCCGCAAACTGGTGCCTTGGGTAGACACTATTAAAGAGTCAGACATTATTTACAAAAAAATTGCTCTAACGAGTGCTAATAAGCTGACTAATAAAGTTGTTCAGACTTTACGATCGCTGTATGCCGCCAAGGATGGAACTTCGAGCTAATGATTTGTACATGCAGCCAAATTTACACGAATTGAAATAACAGAAAAACTTGAAATATCAACTTTCTGGCAAAAAAAAAAAATTAAAAATCAGTTAAATGAAGAGTAAGAATGGAACCTGGGACACAGGAAAAAAGAAGGAAATGTTTGGTAAACATTTTTGTGGGAGCTTCCTTCGCTGTTGTGCAGCAGAAACTTCTCAGTTCATTTTTACTCCCACTGTATTATAGTTTAACAAAAAATTGTTTATATCTTGAAAAAAAAACTTTCTGTTTAAAAAAAAAATAAACAAGTGAATGTTGGAAATTAGTCTGTTAATGTTCTTAATAAAGTGTTCTTGGAGTTTAACCTAGCAGCGGATGGCTTTCTTTAGCTTAGCCCAGTTTCCAGGGAAGCATTGTTTTTCCAGGCTGTAAAATGGCAGAATCTCCTGGATATATAATTTATTCTGTTGAAGAAAAAAGAGGGGAAAAAAAAAAAAAAAAAAAAGCATGCAGTATCTATGACCTATCTGCAGGAGGGGTTTTTTGTAAATGTAGATTTTGATGTATTAGGTCACCCTGAAATAATACAAAAAAGGGATCCCCAGCAAATCTGGTGGAACGAATACTGCAATAAATTTTTTTACTTCTCTTTGTTACTTGTCTGTTTCCATTTGAATTTCTTATTGTAAAGATCTGTTTAAATCCATTTATATTATTTTACAGTCTTTTATGTAAAATTTACTATAGCAGTGGTTTTCAGAACAATACATAAGATATTGTTTATACAGTTTGTATAGGCTGACTTCTGAATAATTGGTATCCTTTTATTTTTATCCCTTAAAGGGTGTAAACACAAGTTAACTCCAGGGTTTGATTGTATCCTGCAATATTTAGTATTAACTATATGATTTAGCACTGTGCCAAACACATTTTCAAGAGTACATTTTGATATAAAAAGAAACTATAGTTTATTCCTTGTATGCTTCAATTTATTTCTAATGCTGTCCAAATGGTAATTTATGATAGTTTAAGCTTTGGGGAAGTTGAATGAATCTTCTGCTTGGGCTATGTGGCCACGTATGCATCAATCTGGGTTGAAACACAGAGGTCTGTGTAAAAAGGAAATAGCTACCAATATCTGAGGAGTGAATGGATGTGGATCTGGGCAATCACACTACATTCCTTCACAAATGAATTTTTTTTCAAGTTTGTATATTAGGCTATTTTTTGTTTATTTGTTTGTTTTTTTACTAATTGAATTTCCACATTTTTGTAAATTGAAAAACAAACCAACATAAATATTGCTGAAAGCTGTTAGAAGCATTTGCTTCAACTGCATTGCCTCGAGCCTTTCATAAGCAGTTTAGTTCTCTAGATTGCAACAAAGGCAGAAGATTGCAAAGCAGCAAATCTCAAACAGTATCTTTTTAAAGAGTGTATTAAACCCTGCTGTGTTCAAAAATCTGTTTATCCAAAACAGGTGTTCCTCAGTAAGTTAATATTTCTCAGTACATTTTCTTCTACAAATTTAAGTTATGGTAGGATATTTTTATTGAAAGCAGCTTGCAGAACTCTCAATACTTGATTCAGTTTGTGAGGAATAGTAACAGCATTCCAAAATAGTCAAGTACAGAGATGATGTTAAACTGAAATGAGTAATAACTCCTCAGAATCTATTTAGTAACTGTTCCAGTGGGAAATACCTGTTTGCTCTTCCACCACTGGAACAGAAACGTTTTCCCAACCTTTTGTCTTCCCTGTTGATGTTGTTAAGTAGAAAGCTGAGAATGCTTTGCAAGGGTGAACTCCTGGTGACTGAAGCAAGAACTGCTTACACAGATGCAGTCTCAGATTGCTGTCACTCATCTGTTAGGCATTTCTGGTTTATATCAAAGCATCATTTTTCATATGTAATGGAAGCATTTCCATGTTCATAAATAGTTTTATTTTCTTTTTTTTTCCTGGTCATGTGGCTTTCCCAATAGCAGAGTTGTGGCGTTTTTGTTTCTTGGGGATTTTTTGTTTTGTTGCTTTCTTTTGTTTGGGGATTTTTTTGTTTTGTTTTGCTTAATATTAATTTGTTTGATATTTATTAGAATAAAATTATCGGTATAATTATAATTAAACTATAGAAAACGGATGTCTAAATTTGTCTCAGTTGAGAAGATTTGAACTGGTTCCTTTTTGTGTGATATGCCAAAGGGCGCACGTGCTCCTTGTGGGGATCTGCTGGCTGTAGCGTAATGCAGACTTCTTATAAAACCAGTTATAGATAATTAAATAAATTGATAACATCCTCACTAGTTAAGAGTTGAATTTTCCCCTTCGGTACTATTGATAGTAAGATTTATTGTCACTTTGGCTATCACAGGCCTTCAGATTGCTTGCTGCGAAAGAAAGAGTTAGCAGGGCCGTTGTGGAAAGAAGTTCCTGACGTTGTCTGTGTAATGTGGGCTGCTGATTTTCAGCAGTGCAGAACAGCCCGGGGTGCAGCTACGAACCACGCGCTGCTCCGGCCCTGAGGCAGCAGTGCCGGGGTACCCGCGGCAGCCGCGTGGTTGGCAGCAGCGCGATCCGTGCTGAAGGGTCTCACTGCGTTAATTGAAAAAATTAAGAAAAGTACTGCAGTGCAGTAATTGATAACAATAACAGAATTTACTCCTTTGCTTTGACATAGCTTGGTAGTATTTTTTCACTGTATGGCTATAGATTTTTACATACGTAACGATAATACTTGGATTTTTTATTCTTCTTACTTTCTCCCTTTGCGTACCAGTTCTGTACGTGGAATCTTGTTGTGGTCCCTTGTGTAGCAAAGGGGTGTTGTCAGGCGTTCAGAATTAACACTATCCATGTTGTACTTAAGGAAAACACGGGCACTTCCGCAATCTGATGGAATGAGATGGTTATTTTTAATCTTCCACCTCAGTACTGTAAAATTCCAGAATAATTCTTGAATATTTTCATTATCTGCAGCTATAAAAGATCACAATAGTTTTTGACAAAACTTTTAAGTACAAATAAGTATTTTTTTAAATGATCCAGTAATGCCCTTTTGTATTTTTGAGGTTCTCTATTGCTTATATCAATGATTAACATGTATAAAGGACAATATTCAGCATAAGCATTTCAGTGAGGTGTGGCCATTAAAAAGCTATTTACAGTTTTAAAACCTGAGTCAAACCTCAGTTTTTGTTTGCCATTGTGGTGTCAGTAGTGAGAGCATTGTCGGTGTCGGTTGTGCTCAGCATACATCAAATCTCTTGCAGCTCTAACACGAATACCTTTTAGCACTGAAACAGTCCTTACATGTGTTTGTGGCTCATGACAAAAAGTTTATAATAGAGTCTGACTCGTCTGGTGCTAATTGAACAGCAGTGTATTCTGCCTAATGCAGGTGTTAACGTTCCAGGTTAATGAATGGATCAGTTCAATTGATCCTTACTGTAAAGCCAACAATGCATTTTAACTCCAAGCCCCGCGCAGGTTTTAATGGAGATAAATTCAAAGAAACATCTATTGCTTTTTGTTCATGTGCCCAACACTAGAAATAGCAGGAGCTCAAGGCACAAGTCCTGTACCTTAGCTTCTTCCCACTCACTTTAGAGCCACACCATAACTGTACAAGTGTTTCCATATCCCTTCCAGAATTTGTCATTGAAGTACTGAGTTGTAATGGTTAGGTGAGTTCTGAATGTAAGTTGTGAGTTTTTAGATTTCATGGTTCCTTGACTAAATATTAAAGTATTACTGTTATATACAAATAAATCCATAGTATTTTCATATTTCATTTATTTAAAATAAATGTTTCAAGAGTTCAGTTTGAACCCTTCCAGAATGACACTTGCAGGTTTTTATCCCGGATCGCACATACGCTTAGTTAAACCCATTCTCACTGTGCTTTATTCATTCTGAGATAATTCTCGCCATTCTAATGTCGATCAGACCTACACTGCTTCTAAAACATGATTCAGATGTCCCATTTCCCATTTGAGTTTGGATTGAGTTTGTTTGTATGAGGAAGGAGTTGTTCTCATTGACATACGTGTAACTGCATACCCTGCAGATACTGAGCTGTAAAATGTTTCTTCCAAACTTCTTCAAAAACCCTCTTAGTCCATGCATTGGTTTTGGGGTGAGTGAGAAGATGAGGGAGGCAACTGATCCTGTGGGGAACAATCTGTGGATGCCCACGCAGGCAACAGACACCAGTCCATAGGCTGTGCAAGTGTGTGACATACATTTTAGCACCCATCTCTCTAGGAAAGGGGATCTACAGCAGTTGTCCGGGCTACAGCTGGTGACTCAGAGTGGCAAGCATTTCTCAGCATTTCAGGGACTATTTAGACAAACTTGGTTTTCATGAATTTTCTGCATAATAGCACTGTCAAAGCTGTAGTGGAAAGTTCTTAGTTCCTAGGTGCTAGAAAATAGTGATACAGCTGCTCTGCACCCACCACCCTTCCAGTGATTCTGCAGATGAGCAGCGTGCCACCTCTGCTTTGCAGTGTAGCCTGTCTTTTGGAAATGGCAGCTATGAGCACCAAACACACTGCATGGGGCAACTCTTCAGCTGCTATATTTGAATGTCTGCCTTTCCCTGTCCTCCCTCCCATCATCCTTTCTTGTGAATCAGCTCACCTACGATGCACTTCCACATTAACCTTCCCAAGAAACCTTCTCTATTTGTTTTAACTATTCCTCTGTGCAACAGAGAGCTACAGTTTGTTGAAAACAGCACAGTGCTCTCACTACAGTTGATGTTTCTGTACAGACACAAACTGAAGACATGCTTCCTTTAGACTGCAGCTTTTTCTGTCTCATTTGCTAGGGTTATGTTTGTACAGGGTAATACAGAAGCTGAATTGCACTTCAATCACTACATGTGTAGATGAGCTGAATGGATTTTGCTTCCTGCTGTGAGCACAGACAACTGATGTGTAACGATCTCTTGAGAAAATCCATCAGTTTCATATTTATTAGGAAACTTTTTTGATTCTGAATTTTCCCAGGCCAGTCCTGAACACCATCAGTCTGGTGTCGTTCTGAGCAGTAATGCCTCATCTCCAAACACAAAACTGCACATTAGATCCATGCAGTGCCAAGTTCTCTATGATTTGGGTCTCTCTTCAATTCTTTTTAGTTGTCTAAAATCAGTGGTTAGAAAAAATAACAATTCACATACTACAGTGTTCTAAAAATGCAATGGCTGTTACACATTTTTATAGAAAGTTCTCAGTTCTGTTCATCTCAACAGCAGGCCGTAAAACTCAGAACTTTAACCAAAAACTATTTTAGAAATCTGTCTGTCAAAACCAACATCAGCACTGTTTTAATTAATGTTGAGTTCTGGAAAGGCATGAATTTATTCCTTAAATGATCTGTTCCTCCAAAGGGTCTGCATGCCATGCTCTCAAAGAGTCAGTGGTATTTGAAGCAAAAACTGCGCACAAAATTATTTCCTGAACTAGCAATTAATGGGCTTCTGACCGTTGCTTTGCTCTATTGAGTGAGGATTCCATTTCACCCCATACAGAACTCCATTTGAACGAACTGAAGTCAGACTCACTGTCTGCATTCCACCCGTTTTCAGTCACGCGCTCCAAACTTCCATTCTCTTTCAGCCCACCCCAAGGTTTGACACGCAAGACCTTCTACATATCCCCATTCTCTTTGACCACTTCCAAGTAGGGCTGGATGCTCCATAGTTAGCTATAGCTTTTCCTGGCTTCAGTTTTAAATGGTGCCTCTCCCTTAAATGTCATTTTCAGGAGTGCACATATTTGGTCATAACAAGTCATGTATTTCTCTCAGAGGGTCCTTTTTAACTCTGAGGGATTTGTGAACAACTCACCTTCTTTCTATTTCTTGTTCATTTGATGCATCATATAAAGAAAACCAAAGTTATTTTAGCTTATTTACAAATATCCCATTTTAGGATCAGAGTAATTTGCTGACACCTTACATGAAGCTGTGCTATGTGGTCTCTAAAGCAAGCTCATGTTGTATCTGTTGTGTGGGAAAGAGCTTCTAATAAAGATTTGATCCTTCTAAATTAAATAAACACAAACTGTAGGGCAGACTCCACCACAAGTACATATTGTGGAGACAAGTACAGTTTGTTGATCGTTTCCAAGCCCATGTGGGACATGTAAAGGAGCTCATTCCACAGCTGAATGCATCCCATTCCATCTTCAGAGGTATGACTGTGACTCTGAAGAGTGAAGGAGCATAATACCCATTGATGTTTCCTGAATGTTCCCCATGCATTTGTTCTTTAACTAGGCAATATTTTTGGAAATAAGGAATATATGCCAGTCCTGTATATATTAGGCTGTTTTATCTTGCAATTTGACATCTCCTTGTAGTCCCTCACTTCAAATACCTCAGCCAGAGAGCTCTGACAAAGAAACAGCCTTCTGCAATGTAAAGTATAATGGTGCGATCTGAAAACAGTCACGGACGTGTAAGTACCATTTTGTTACTGTCTGATTAGTAAAAAAATTCCACGCTAAAGATAAATATGTAAGTAGAATCTTCTCATTTGTGTACATTTTTCTTTCTTCTTATTTTAATTCTACTGTATTCCTGGGGGGTTTGATTGGTGATGAGTTTTCAGTATCCCCACTTCTTGAAACAACCAAAGAACCGAACGTTCCTACTGCAACTACCAAAGAAACCAGAAATGATAACACATACGAGGATGTTGCACACACAGTAATAAAATACAAATTTTTGGACAAACAGTTTCAAATAGACATAAAAAGGATATCTACGCTAAATTTTCTAAGGCCAGGTGTACAGTTTAACTAAACAAATTCATCTTAATCTTAAAGCACTAAGGCTTCCATACCTGAGAGTCAGATACAAATAATCCAATTCTGGATTGGTGAAGTAAATTTGGGTTTCAACAAAAACATTACTGTGTTTTAGGAAAATGCAGACTGCTGCAGTTTGTGCCACTTAAGCAGCCCTCAGAAGTCACCCCACTTGAGCCTCAATCATTTTTTTAAGACTTTCCTTCCATTTCTCATTTTTCTATCGCATTCTTCCAAACAGTCTGCAACAGATCATGCACATTCTACATTTTAATTTTTGTTCCTCTCTATTTTCTTAACTAACTGCTATTTCCAGCTTGTTGCAGCTAATCCCCTTCAAAATACACTGTCTGGCTCATGTCAAAAGCCAAACAAAAAATGACGAAAACATGGTTAGCAAAAATGTGCAGTTCTCTCATGAGAAAACACTGCATGCCTCTAATGATCTTTGTTCTCCCTTTCTCTGTTGTCTCTCTCTCCAGCAGACACTCGGACCTGTCCCATTACTATGGATAACACTTTGAAGGAGTACAGTAAATGTGAATATAGAGTTACCCCTTCCAGCCCAAGGCTCAGCCAAATGCATGGTGCCATGTGGCTCTCTCTGCTCTTCCTTTCACAGGTGGATAAATTCTCTCATACTTTTTCTACTGGGACCAATAGGATATTTGCTCTCACTGAGTTATGCTACTGCTTTTAGTGGCTCCTGATTTGATTTTCTTGTGTACCTGCAGTTGATGTGCTACCTCTGCCATCTTTTGGATATCTTCCAAAACTTCCTTGCTAGTTTTCCTGCTACGCTTCAGAAGAGGAAGAAGTGCTTACATTCATTCAAGCATTGCATTACATTCCTTTTAAGTCTGCCCCTCCCTTAGCTTATGGGATATCAGACCAAAGTCCAATCACATCACCAGTTCTTAGGGAAAAAGAAAAAAAAGGACATTACCGGACTCTCATTGTTTGCTGCAGAGACACAAGAATTCTTGATTGCTGATCACCTGCTTGCTGTGAAATCATCACCTGCTGCTCCCTCCCTGCTGTTCTGTTCTCAGAGGAAAATAGATGATCAACAGAATACCAAAATACTCCAACTGATACAGTATTAACCTGATCCTACCTGTTGGCACTACTCCTCTTAGCTTCGGAAGGATGCCTTAGATTTGCTTCACTCTTCCACATCCATGTTGACATGAAATATGTTCTACTGATGGGCAGATGTTATCTCATTTGTCAATCCTGTGTATTCACCTACCCTAAGTTAAAAGGCTTTTAAGGCAATTCTAAACTGTTTTGCCAGCAGATGTGGCTGCATCTTCTCCATCTCCATCTCACAAGCTTTTGCAAACATTTAATTGCTGCTGGTTTTGAACTAATTGTTTTTGAATAGTACTAAACAGTCTTCCCTGACTGTCAGGAAGTGGGGAATGCAGGATTGTTGGCGTAAATACCAGTTTCCTTACACTAAGATGACATACAAAGTGTTTTAAGAATCTGTCAACAGCCTAGACAAGGGAAGGGAGCTTTCCACGCCAATCAAGGCTCTGACTACAGAACCTGCCCTAGTCTGATTAGAGAGCAGCAGAGATGGTGATGTACATCCTTCTCTGCCCACTTATCACTGGGATGGACATTACTTTGTCTCTCAGTGATCTGTGAAAACTCATGGCTGGCGACAATTGTCAACTGCGTGTTGCAGATAAGAGTTTCAGTGCAGCATCAGAACACGGGGTGGTTTTACCTCTGAAAATATAGACAAGTTAAAAGAACAAAACAATACGAACTCACGTCTTTAAGATTTTTTGGAAGAGCACAATTACAACACAACAGCCAAATTTGTGTTTTTTCTTCTTCAAATCAGTCTCAAAAGCTTATTTTGGTGTCTTTGCTAAAAACGAAGCACTGGGCAGTTCTGTCCCCCACTGCCTTTGCTATCATTATCCTGGCACTATGCTGCTAAGGACACAACTTTGGGCAGCTGAAAAATCATCTTTCCTCTATGGATTTCTCAGGTCTGAGCCCTCAACCAGTACAGGGTTATCTAGAGAAATGCTGTGTGAGAGAACTATCTCATGGGCATTAAAAATGTTCTGTTTTATCTTCAGAGCCATTTATGGGAGTGGAATTGTACATTTGTATACCTTAGAGAAAAAGGCCATCAGTTTGAGAGTATATGGAGTGTTTTCCACAGAAAGATTTCTTTGAAGAAAATAAAAATAAAAAGTAACAACAATCCAAACCCCAAGCTGTATGAAATTCCCTCCCCTCAGAGGCAGTCTGGTTAGTGGAGGTCTGGTCACAGCACTGCATGTATGTATGTCTTCATTCCAGGAAGGGGGGGGGGAAGAAGGGAGGGTTATTGTTTAAAGCTGCTTTCAGCTTAACTGGGAAGCTTTCCCTTTGCAGCCTTACATTCCAGCAAAATGGTCCTGAAGTAGTTGTAATCAACAGCACTTCATTAGCAAAACTTGTACCTTATATGTTGGAGCTGATGAAAGGAAAGATGGGTTGTGTATGCATTTTCTTGATAAAACAGAACTCATTACTTGCAAAGAACAGCTCCCCTTCCTTCCCTTTGAGAGAAGTAAAAAGTACTTTTGCATGGGGCAACATGCAAAGATATGGCAATACAATTTCTAAATCTTTGATTTCCTGACTATTTTGCAGCAAATTTTGACACAGATTTTGCTTGGGCTGTACTGCATATTCCTCTGGCACGATGAGGGATAGGATGGTTTTGAAGAGGTGGTGAAGCTATCTATCTGCTTATGGAAGGAAGACATTAGCACATTGGATTAATTGGGCTTCTTCCATCCACTTTTTCTGCGGTAGTTAGAAATTACATGGACGAGAGCAGATGTCAAGCTGCACTGCTCCCATTCCTGACTGGATTCTTCATACAGAGCTTACTGGAACACTGAATATCTGCATAAACATTTCCAAATATGGGCCAATTAATGTTGTTAAAGGCAGTTAATGTTTAAATGGGAAATGTTTATGTTCTGCTTCCCAAGAACACTAGTAAATGAGGAAGTGGCTGCTATAAGGAAACGTACTTTGTATTTTGAATGTCTCACTGTTTTGAAAGAGCATTTCCATATGTGATGTGCAACAGAGACATATCAGTAAAGAAAAGTGTGAAAAACATAACTTCTAATTTTCATAAAAGACATGTTAGGGCTGCTGCCACATTTTAGGCAATAATCTGGGGGAGGCAGGGAAGAATAGGGCCATTTCAGGAACAAATTCATCATATGGTTTATAGGATTTTTTCCCATTTGCTCTTTTTCCCTCTGAGAAATTTGACTTAGATCTATTTCTGCTCTTTACTACTTACTGTCCTCAGGACTTAGCCATGCCACTACCATTACAGTTCCAGAGAATCACTGTCCCCAAAGAGTCATCATTTTCTTGGAAGAATGCCACATGGAAGTCACATCTGCACAAACCTGACAATCAGTAATAAAGGTAATTGCTGCTTCCTTGACTGGAAGAAGGAGGAAGAGGCAACCTGTGAGCCAGAATATACAGTTTCAGAACTCACTGCTGGCCAGTAGTAGAGGGGAGAATTAAAGAGGAAAATGGAGCTTGGAGGAAGCCTCAAAGGAGTATCAAACTGCAAACGAAGGGGAGGATAGGGCTAAACACATAAGAGACAACGAGAAGTAGTAAATAAAAAGTGGCAAATACAAGATACTCAAAACAAATCTAGCAGAAAGGCAGTAATTTAGCTGAATAAAGACAGAAAATCCTATTTATCAATTTTGACCATGAAAAGTTCATCCCATGTAAAAGCAGTGGTCTATGTAAATACAGTTGCACTTCATCTAAAAATTTTTATAGAGATATTAGAGAAAAAATATTTTAACATCTCTTTCTAAATCAACACAATGATTCTAGGAGTTGCTTTGAAGGTCTCTTACTTATTTGATCCTTGTAGCTTCTGTGAGAACAGACACCTCTTGGAGGTATTTCTTAACATTTTAAAATTTAACTTAGTGTGTCAGTGCAGAACAAAATATACAAATCTGCTATGCTCAGAAAATGACCCTCTTGGGATGTAAATAAAAATAAATGAAGTCATCATACAAAAAGAGAAAGTGAGAGAAAACTCCTGATTGGGTGGGAGTAGCCTGGTTAACAGATGATGATCCTAGTCCTCTGTGTGGATGTGCTTTCCATACCTACTTCCACATCAGCAAAATAGAAGTTTATAGTTAACCCTGTTGTTGAGAGGTCTGAGAACTGGCTCAGTTCTTTTGGTTAACTCTCTTTTGGTTATTCGAGATGCCATGCATCAGGAGTCAAACAAAGGAAAGCCAACTGCAGCATTAAACTGTCCGCACTTCTTTTCTTCTTTTAGCACCTAAAGATGTATCCCTTGAGCAAAGTGGATGAGCCATCTTACACCTGCATCACACACTAAATGCTTGGTGTCACCTGTATCTGAGAGCACCGCAGCCCCAAAACTATAAAGTCTGTGTTAAGGAATAAGATTTGTGAAGAGACTGTAAAGCTCTTTTGAATGCCTTCAGTATCCTTCTTATAAATAAAGTTTTTATGGCTTTTTTTCTGTATTTTCTCCTCCTACCCCTCCCAACAAAACTGAACACTGTCGCGAAGTTACCTAGATAGATCTGTGCCCATGACAGGGGGGCAGTAGGCTCGTGGGCCCCCTGGCTTCCCGAAAAAAAATGGAGCAGCGGCAACGATCTAAGAAGGAGAACTTATTTTACTATGATGTTGGAATGCAAGATGACACGATATAATACAATCTAATTGAAAGTAAGGATGATAAATCAAACAAAATGAGAGAGAGCAAAAGAGCGATAGAGAGGGAGAGAGAGAGTGAGAGGGTTTCCGAAACCGAAAGCCCTACTTGATGAAGGCGCACAGCTTGGAAGCACAGCCACTCCTCTCCCGGCAGCAAGCGAAAGTGAAAAAGACCACGTGCAACCAGATGACGTATCTTCTGTGATGTATCTTCCTTCTCTGACCGTAAGGTCCTCTAGGATACGTAGTTCTTCTTCTCTTTTGTCCATGATGTTATGATGTGGAATACCAATAGCAAAATTACACAACCATGACAAACACTTTGATCTTTAGCACCATATTGTCAAACAAGGTCTTTAAGTTATTTATGAACAATTAAATTCTTTTCAGGTTGCAGCAGGTGCACTGTCTTGCTAACCTGTGTAACTCAACTGCTAGCAAACTATCCCATTTGTTTTTTCCACTTTTGTGTGGAAAACACTTTTTTATTCTTGTTTTTAATACATTTGTGTGTTGCAGTATATGCATAAGCATTTAATGAACGTGATGTTGAAAAATTTGTCTGAAATAGCTGAGCAGTCACAGTAACTGTTTAGAATTGATACAATTCTCACAAACCTTCTAGGATGCCATTTATGAGGGACCATCACATCCTTGACTGCATTCTCTTCCTCCTCTTTAAGTGTCTGTGATCATAAGGAGACTTTCATACTTGGCTAAAATAGGATTTCCCCTTTACTTTTTTTTATCAAGAACGTACTTACTGCTACCTGAGAGAAAGACAGTTCAAGTCTGAATAAATCAGTTTCATGCTTTGGACAGGCTCTTAGAAAATTCCTCCCCTTTCTGTTTGGAGATGGTCTCTCCCAGTATAGTCTCATGTACTAGTCACTCCTGTGGGACAAGCTGATGCAGATTCTGAGGACCCCTAGAAATACTCAGAGCACAGAAGCTGGCAATTCTATCCTGATATGTCTGTAACCCAGCAACAGCTTTTTGTATTTCTTGACATTTGTCAAGATGCAGCTGTACTCTGAAACAGGCAAACATATATTATAGCATTAGCATTCTTTAGACTTCCATGAAAACTTCAATTTTTTTTCACTACAAAAATTAAAGCTGCTGCTGGTGTGAAAGAGCCACCACAGCTGCATCTGCCAGGACTACTATAAATATGAGGGCTGCTCCCATTTTATTATGTTGGCCCACAACATCAGAGGAGGATTTTATTGGTATGGCAGTAGAGGATGAACCATCCCACCAATATCCTCTTCTGTGTTGTTGCTGTGTGACAGATGGCAGCAGGTGGGCAGTCTGGCAAAATGGCGTCTGACATGGAAGTGCAGATGACACAACGTTGTGCTGTCAAACTCCTCCATGTGGAAAAAAAAATGGCACCCACCCACATTCATTGCCACTTGCTGAACATTTATGGAAAGCAAACAGTGGTTGGGAGGTGGTAGGTTGTGCGTTTCAGCAGTGGCAACAGCGGGTCACCTCCATAGGTGCAGATTTTTACAAGCACAGCATGCAGGTATTTGTTCACAGCTGGTGAAAATGCACAGTTATGGTGGTGATGACTACATTGAAAACCAGAGCTTTGTAGCTGAGAATTTTCTCTATAAGATAGTGCTACTATGCTCTTTGCAGCTGTTGTAGTTTCCAAGGAAATAAGAAGATATTACTTTTGGAGCGACCTATGTAGTTTATGGCCACTGAACATTTTTCTACAAATATCTGCTGGCAGGCAGAAGAGCACTAACAAGACAGCTTTGTGCAGTACTGATGAAGAGCAAATTTTTTTTTTACTTAAGTATTTGCTGTCAGTGTTATCTTATACAGATGTCTGTACTTACGTTTCTGTTGCCTGACTATACATACCTCTATCATTCAAACTGGTTTTGCATTTCTACCAACTACTGTAAGCTGAGTTGGGTGTAAAATACTGGGGTAGTGAACATGTATATGGACAGTCGGGTACACAGCAGTGAAAGTGCTATGTGCGTAAATCACTTTACAGCAGAAACGAATAAACTCATTTTTATTAAATCAAGTTAAAAATTGTTATAAGTTACAAAATTAACATTGTCAATAATGACTTTATATTTTAAATACAAAGGTAAAACAGTTGTGCAGTGCTCTTAAAATAGAACAGAACTTTTTAGGTGTTTGAGAGGGGCAAAATAGATGACCCAGAAATTCTTGATTAAGATTGCTAGTCTGCACTCACCAACATCATTTAGTTCTTAAAGACTTAAGACATATGAAAAGCAAACCTTCATTTGAGGAATTTAATATCATCCAGGAAAGACTTCATCAGTGAGAGGTTTTTGTGCTGCGTAAGAAGATAACCAATAAAAGCCTCAATGCATTTTAAGTAGAACTGTGATTAATTAAAAAAATGAGACTGAACAACAGAAGCTGTTTCAATAGTGCACAATCACTGAGAAATTCTGTTCAAGTGTCTTCCACATCAGCTATCATAGCCTCGATTGCATTCCAGTCCAATCTGCTGAGGATACTTCCTGTGCTTTCAGAAATGCGATCAGTCTCATGATTGACAACAGGAGAGAAACTAAGAGGTGCAGAGTCCTGTTGGAGAAAGAGAAGGTGAGCTGAAACATTGTGCATCATTTGTAACAACACCTCTGCTCAGTCATTGAAAGTGTTTTGCCTCTTTTCAAACAGGACCTTATCAAGCTGTGCATTTGACCATTCTGCTCGGACAGGAGACCTGTCTATATAATAGCTGCTCTAAGGAACGTTCACTTGCAAGGCCCACTTGTGAACATATGATTTAGTTCTGCTGACTAACCATCAGTCCCCTCTGCCTCTCTCCTACCCACACAATTTAAACTGATAAACACATTTCAAATACAGCAAAAGTAAACAAAGGACTGGTGTTAAACAGCAGGTATCACATCATTCCTAAATTAAGTAGACCTCTCACCTGAAACAAGGTGTCATGAGAATCTTCAAGTAATCTCTGGATATCATCAGGCACAGTCCAAGGACTTTCTACATCTCGACCAGTCTCATGATCAAAACCTTCTGTCTCAAATGCTGTAGAAACAGCTG
This sequence comes from Gallus gallus, assembly GCF_016699485.2. Taxonomy (NCBI): domain Eukaryota; kingdom Metazoa; phylum Chordata; class Aves; order Galliformes; family Phasianidae; genus Gallus; species Gallus gallus. Next base: position 12,020,560 of record NC_052572.1, read on the forward strand.
GATACTTTTGTTCTGATACTCTGCTCATTCTGTACTCAGCAGCTGAGGAAAAAAGAAGCCAACCACAGTAGTAACATATCTGGCAGTTTTCTTTTGCATGTCATGAAATTTCCCCAAGAACAGAAGCTCCAAGTTCTAAGAAGTGAAACTGTATGTAAACACAAACAAAACCAGCACGCCCTCTTATCTTGAACAGATATATGGTTGTGGCTGGAAAACACTGCTTGTTCCTTCAAACCTAACCCTCTGGACTGTATTCCTGAGGGAAAACATGAAGTTGAATAGGTCCTGTGGCACAGTTCCTCAGAAAGAATAACTCTTCTGTGAGGACAGGCTGAGAGAGCTGGAGCTGTTCAGTCTGAAGAAAAGAAGGTTTTGGGAAGATCTGGTAACAGCCTTTCAGAATCCAAAGGAGAATTATAAGAAAGAATGGAACAGACTTTTTATCAGGGTCTGTTGTGAGAGGACAAGGGGAAATGGTTTCAAAGTAAAAGAGGGGAGATTTAGGCTGGATATAAGAAAAAGTCTTCTGTGATAAGGTTAGTGAAGCACTGGAACACGTTGCCCAGAGGGGTGGTAGATGCACCATCCCTGTAGACATTCAAGGTCAGACTGGAGGGGATTCTGAGCAACATGATCTGGCTGTAGATGTCCCTGTTCACTGCAGGGGAATTGGACCAGATGACCTTTATGACAACTTAAACAATTTTGTAATTATTTGATAGGAGACTAAAAACTGCATAAATTCTGGATTAAAAAAAATACATGCATCTTAGAAGACTATGAATTTCAGTGAAACTCTCAGCAGTGATGAGATATTTTGGATTAACAGTTAAAGTGACATGAGAACACAGATACATCAACCTGAAATTTTTAGAATTACTTTAAAAAGAGAATGTGTGAAAAGAGGAAAATGATTTTCCACAGGTATAGAAGTGAGTGAAACATTTAGAAAAAAATGCCTACCTGCTTACCACCACTTCTATCCCCGTTCTGCACTGCCAACTAGCTGAACTAAACTGATATTTGGCCAGCCATGATGGCCCTGAATTACGCCACAATCATAACTATAGTGTAAGCCAAAATGGAATCAGCCCACAGCACGTCCTACATTTCAGACTTAGGAAATTATTTCCATGGCCTTTTTCAGCCAGCTTAGAAATTCCGCTCCTATAGCCAAGTCTTGCACCTGTTAGAGTTTGATTAGGAGCAAATATTTATGTGAAGAAACTCCTTTGGATACATATTTATGCAAATAAGCATAAAAGAAAAAGGATCAGTAAAATCCTAATCTTTTAAAAGGGAGTTCAGACCAATTCTTCCACTAACATTACGACAAAACAATACCTTAAACAGATACTCTAAAGAGAGTTAAAGAACACAATTCTTACTTTAAAGAGCTAAGAAAGTAAGCAGCATAGAAAGGTAAGGAAGTGGCACACTACTTGTGTGCTGTACTCCTTTCTCTCTGTGGTTTTAGTTGGAAAAAGAGGGCAGAGTGTCATAACTTTGTAATGACCGTTTCAGGGAATCACTGAAATCCAACGCATTTGCTTTAGGAATCTTGGAACTGCCATCTAAAACTGTCCAGTAAGTTAACAGTGATCATTCAAATATTCCACAGGTCCTTTATAAAACAGTCTTTATGCGGCAGAAAAGGAATGTTTATTCTTCTAAAGTAATGCTGTATCTGAAGCCTGTGCTGCATAAATTCCATCCAGGAGTACACATCTTATTTTTCCACCTCATTATGTAGCTGTACAATGCTATATCTTTGTTCTCTTGTAACTTACAGCATCTGGAATTAACAAGATAGTTTGCAGTATTTCTCATTCTTCCTCTGACAGTACTTTTCTGTGAAAGCACAGAATCATTTCCAGAAAACATAAAAAAAGCATTTTCAGTGTTAGATGCAGGTCAAATCTACTCAAAAATTACTCATTTCTAAGCTTCCTTCCTAAATTACACAGTATTCTTGCTGTAGTAAAATTAAGCTATTTTGAATTTAGAAATTGATGATAAGTAAAGGTAACTCTCATCATTTGATACATCGATGATAGCACAATTGCAAAATTGCTAGGACACCGAATCACCAACACCATGAGACTGACATTCTACACATGTATGAAAACTCCTCCCTCTCAAAATCCAGTAATAACTTTAACAAGGTAGGTAATATATGCTTTCATGAGTGAATGTCTGTTCTTACCTTTGGATTGTGCTGAGCCAAGAGCTGGAGTGAAATGATGTCCTTTTTGGCCAAAGCGGGGTCTGACAGCAGTTCTGCTCCTTTCTGACATCACACGATTGTTTGGATGCCCTCTACAGAAAAGAAAAAACAAACAAACAAAATCTCTCTTTCTCTCTCTCTCTCTCTAAAAAACAAAAAAACAAACAACAAAAAAAAAAACAAAAACACAAAAAAACACCCTAAATCCAAATATTTAACACAAACCATTCATTCACACAAACTATATCTCACAGGGCATGTTCAGACAAGGCAGAAAGACCTCAGAAAGTACTGACAGCCCAGCTAGCTGAAGATCAACATCACACAGTGCTTGTTGGGCCAATAAAAACCACACTCCAAAGCACTGAGAATCACAGTGAAGACAAATAAAATCAACTTTATGGACTTAAGTCCAATTACTCAGAAGTTACTACCACTCCTAATTGGCTTTCTGCATTCTGATTCTGGCCGGCCTGGTACCATTAAACTGCCCTTGCCCTACTGGTGAGTAGGCTGTGTAGAGCACTGACTGCATTCAGTTGAACAATCTATCCTGGAACTTTAACAATTAAAATAAATGCAGAAATATTTAAATTTGGAAGTTAAATGATTTTCTTAAGTGTTTCCAGTTCCTCCTAATATTCTGGAAAATAAAGTTGTAGAGGACACAAATGGATACTACAATATACACCTAGATTATGTATATGCAATACTAAAGCCATTAAGGAGAATATATTTACCAATTTGAAAAACTAAAATATCACCATGTCCTCAGAAGGCAATAAGCTCTAAAATGCAAAAGAAAAAGTAAAACCCTAGGGAATTAAAAAAAAATATTTCCTAAGTTAGAAAGGAAAAGAGAAAATCTAGACTCTTCTGAACACTGATTTATTTGTTCTGTATGTGTTCACAATAGTGCTTATATTTGCTCCTTGCTTATTACTGTATGCTACAGAAATCATTAAGTATGTTACTGGCTATTTTCCAGATACCCAATTGCCGCCAAGCGGAATGGGCTAGGACAGCAGTTACAGCTTTGGATCTAGAGTTGGCTCAGCCTGTGCTCCAAAAGAAAACTTGAGTTCCCACTCATCTGATCCAATAAAAGTGCATCTCTTATTCTGTAAGGTTATAAAGCTCCTCTCAAGCTAATCCTACAACAACACTTCAAGTTGCAGATGAATGTGTGAGGCAGAGAAGCCAATAAAATTAATTAACATGTAAAGTTGTTACCCTTTAGTAGACACAATGTGATGTTTTCTGCACTCCTGAGGTGATCTTGCCCTGGACCACGGCCTGTGCTCACTTGCAGGTAACATCACTGATTCAGATAACATTTCATTCATCAGAGAAAGTGCCTGTGATACTCTCATCCTGTGATGTTCAGCATACAGGCGTCTATGGAGAAAAGGAACCATGATATTACATATTAACCCATATAATCACTCAATTGCAACCAGCTTGAAAGGCCCTTTGGTATCCAAAAGAGTACTTTTACAGTTTCAGAAACCACATACTCATCTTTTTAAGATAATTAGCAAAAAGCTGAAGTATTTATAAAAACAGGTTTGATAGAGAGAATGAATCAATTTTATTGATTCAAAATTTTATATACATGTATATTTGGAATGTAAAAAAAAAAACGGCAATGGATGAAAAGTGTTCAGAGTTATCCTAAATGGTAAAGCAAGCATGAAACGTTTATGTTTTTTGTTGAAATGCCACTCATATCTGAAATTTTCACAGACCAGTTAGTTAAAACTACCCCTTCCTTATAATGGAATATTCACAGAATCACAGAATTGTAGGGGCTGGAAGGGACCTCTAGAGATCATTGAGGCCAGGCCCTCTACAAAGCAGGCTCCCTACAGCAGGTTGCACTGGTAGGCGTCTAGGTGGGTCTTGAATATCTCCAGAGAAGGAGAACCCATAGGCCCCCTGGGCAGCCTCTTCCAGTGCTCCATCACCCTCACCGTGAAGAAGTTCCTAAGTGGAACTTCCTATGCCTCAGTTCTGTGGCCGTCTCCCCTTGTCCTGTCACCATGCAGTGCTGAAAAGAATCTAACTCTTGCACGTTAGGTATTTATAGACATTGATCAGATCCCCTTTCAGTCTTCTTTCCTCAAGGCTGAACAGACGCAGGTCACTCAGCCTTTCCTAACAGGGGAGATGCTTCAGGCCCTTTGCCATCTCTGTGGCCCTCCACTGGACTCTCTCCAGGAGATCACTGCCTTTTTTGTATGGGGGAGCCCAGAACTGGACACAATATTCCAGGTGAGGCCTGACCAGGGGAGAGTAGAGAGGCAGGATCACCTCCCTTGACCTGCTGGCCATGCTCTTTTTAATGTACCACAAGATACCACTGGCCTTCTTGACCACCAGGGCACACTGCTGGCTCATGGCCAACCTGTTGTCCACCAGGACACCCAGGTCCCTGTCTGCACAGCTCCTGTCCAGCAGGTCATTCCCCAGCCTGTATTGATGCATGTGGTTATTCCTCCCTAGGAGCAGGACGCTACACTTGCTTTTGTTAAACCTCATCTGGTTCCTCTCTGCCCACTCTCCAGCCTGTCCAGGTCTCACCAACTGGCAGCACAGCCTTCTGCTGTGTCAGTCATTCCTCCCAGCTTCATATAGTCATCGAACTTGCTGGGGGTGAACGCTATCACCTCATCAAGGTCATTGACGAAGATATTGAACAAGACCAGACCCAGCACCAACCCCTGCGGAACACTGCTAGTCACAGGTCTCCAACCAGCCTCTGCACTGCTGATCACAACCCTCTGAGCTCAGCCAGTCAGCCAGTTCTCAACCCAACTCACCATCCACTCATCTATTCCACACTTCCTCAGCTTCATTATACTGATAATATCACAAGTTACCTATAGAGCAACTTACTTGTCTTTTTCTTCTTTCTTTTTCTTGAGTAATTGAATATCCTTTGAAGTAAGACGACAATGCTGTGCAAGAGAAGTACAACAATCAAACAATCAAACACTCAACTTTTTCTGTATTGTGGGCTCATTCCACCCTATCCCTGAAAATTTAGATCTACCTGACATGGAAGTTACTGTTTAAAACACTCTTTAGAACAAAAAACAGTATGTAGTATACATGTCCCAACCAAGAGATTCATCTCTGTAAGCTTCAAAGCTCTAAAAATACATTAAAAGGCTGCAGTTCTGCCTCCCATAGCTTGGATCTCAAAGTTCCAAATGTCCTCACAATCAGGTTCAAAAAAAATTAGTCATTTTCTTGACAGTACTTCATTTAAAAAACAAACAAACAAACAGGGCCAGGTATCACTTTGATCTGTTTGCTAGAGTACAACTATAGAATTTTTTAATTTTTTTTTAAAGTAAAGCTGTGACAACCCCCACCTAATGAATTCAACAAAAAACCTGAAGTTATGTATTTATAGGTTGATTACATATGAATGTGAGACAAACAAAAGTAATCCAGTATACATTTAACTCAAATCCCTTATCTCTACACATATAAAAAGGACCAGTCTGGGCCAACTCTGATGAGATCTGTTAGTAACAGTGAATAACAAATAATGAATTAACAGAACATTTTTGCCTTTTACATGTTTGTTGTTTAACTTTGGAGTTAAAGTTAATAGAGCTCCACCATGAAGCAGTTTACAACAAACTCTACATTCAGTTCACATGAGTAAAGAAATATGGGGAATCGTTTGCTGTTGCTTGGTCTCATCTCCTACAGAAGTAGAGATTCCCCTGACCCAGTGTGTCTTCAGATTCTGAAAGTATCCAGGTGACAAATGCATATTTCATGATTTAATACAGATATAGAAATAATTTCTGAGATACTCCTAATCTTTTTTCTCTTCAGTTATTTCCAGCCATCATTACCAAAGACTGTGAGGCTCACTGACACAACTACAGCCAATTCCAATAAATGAAATTATATCTAAATAAAGAGCAATATTTAAATAGGAAAAAATCACTGACAGCTGTTATTTAATCTAATCTGATCTATCAACACTTGTACAATACATAAACTACTCCTTAAGATAAGCATTTTTCTTACCGTATACTTTTTGAAATTAAATGGATTATGTTCTTTCTGTCTTTGTTCATCCACTTTCTTCATATATTCTCTCATTCTTTCCTTTTGTTTTCTTTTCATCCATGCTCGTATCTCTTTTTTCTCCTTTTCTGTTTTTTGAGAGTATCTGAAAGCAGAATCAAGAATCCTGAGAGTAGACATAAATAGTAAATGACCCAGAATATCCTCTAATTTGCAAATAATGACAGCCATATGTGACATGATAAAAATATTGCAATTCATTCAAAATTCTCAGAGAGCTGAAATCTCCCATCTATTAAATTTTCTTCTGTAAAATTTTATTTCATGTAAGTCTCTGCACACAAGTAATTTCTAAGATATTTCATAAAACTTTTTTTCTGTTAATTACATTCAGAAAATAGGAAAATTGGTACAGTAAAAACTGGAAGTCATTACAAATATCTTTGATTCTTATATTAAAAACACTATCTAAGAAACAAGAAACAAACAAAAAAGCCAAACCAACCTCCACAAACAAATAAAAAAAACCAGATGACTCTATCAACCTTTTTGTTCTCTCCAGCTACGAGCTCCTTCACAAGCCTCTTTGAACATGTCATAGAATCATAGAATCCCTAAGGTTGGAAAAGACCCACAGGATCATCCAGTCCAACCATTCGCCCTTCACCAATGGTTCCCGCTAAACCATGTCCCTCAACACAACATCCAAGCGCTCTTTGAACACCCCCAGGGTCGGTGACTCCACCACCTCTCTGGGCAGCCCATTCCAGTGCCTGACCACCCTTTCACAGAAGTACTATTTCCTAACGTCCAGCTATCCAGCCTATCCAGCTCCCTCTGTAGGGCCTCGCTACACTCAGGCAGATCAACACTTCCAGCCAGCTTGACGTCATCTGCAAACTTACTGAGGGATACTTTAAAAGAGTTTCTTGTTCCCTTTTACCCCAGCAGCCAGGTTGAGTTCAAGCTGGGCTTTTGCCTTTCTGATTTTCTCCCTGCACATCTTAACAACTTCTTTGTATTCTTTCCGGGTTGCCCGTCCCTTCTTCCACAAGAGGTAGATTCTCTTTTTCTCCTGGAGCCTCAAGAATAGTTCCCTATTCATCCACGCCGGCTCATTTTGCAGCTCAGGGGGACAGCCTGCTCCTGCGCCTTTAAGACTTCCTTCTTAAAGAGCAACCAGCCATCTTGTACCCCTTTACTCTCCAAGACTGAGCCCCAGGGGACTCTCCCTAATGGTGTCCTGAACAATTCAAAGTCTGCCCTCCAGAAGTCCAAGGTAGCAGTTTTGCTGTTCCCCCTCCTGACTCCACCAAGAATTGAGAACTGTACCATGTCGTGGTCACTCTGCCCAAGACAGCCCCCAACCTCTACATATCCCACCAGACCTTCTCTGTTTGTGAACAGCAGGTCTAACGGGGCAGCTCCTCTCATAGGTTCTCTTATCATCTGCATCAAGAAGTTGTCCTCCATACATTCCAGAAACCTCCTAGACTGCTTCTTCTGTGCTAAATTGTATTCCCAGCATATGTCGGGGAAGTTGAAGTCCCCCATGAGGACAAGGGCTGGCGATTGCGCAGCTTCCGCCAGCTGCTCATAGAACACCTCATCTGTCATTTCATCCTGGTTTCGCGGTCTATAACAGACGCCCACCAGGATGTCTGCCTTGTTGGCTCTTCCCCAGATCTTAACGCATAAGGATTCAACCTTATTATCCCCAGTCATAAGTTCAGTAACCTCAAAGCACTCTTTAACATAGAGAGCCATGCCACCGCTCCTCCTTCCTTGCCTATCCTTCCTGAAGAGTTTGTAGCCATCCATTGCTGCAGTCCAGTCATGGGAGTGGTCCCACCACGTTTACGTAATGGCAACTAGGTCATAGCTTGCCTGCTGCACAATGGCTTCTAACTCTTCTTGTTTGTTGCCCATGCTGCGTGTAGTGGTATAGATACACTTTAGCTGGGCCTCTCTCCTCACCCCTAATCCTATTATCACTCCCCCAGGCTCATCTCTAGCAGGCCTGGTTTTATCCCCTTCCCCCCTCATGTCTAGTTTAAAGACCTCTCTACAAGTCCTGCTAGCTCCTGGGCAAGGATCCGTTTCCCCCTTTGAGATAGCTGATACCCATCTGCAGACCTCAGGCCAGGTGCTGAGTAGACCGCCCCATGATCAAAGAACCCGAGATTCTTGCGTTTGCACCAGCCTCTCAGCCATGTGTTTATGTGATGGGTTTTCCTGGTCACTGCATTATCTTTCCCTGCCACTGTAGGAATACCTGCAAATACTACTTGTATGTCTGCATTGTCAACTAACCTCCCCAGCCTCCTAAAATCATTTTTTATCATTATCATTATGATGTCACTTTAAACACAGTAATTCAGAATACTAACAGAACACTGACATCAATAAACACTAGCGGAACTTCATATTTAGAGTTCTTCAGAAATACTTAATTCATTTTTGAATATTTTTTAAATTCAGCAGCTGTGTAATAAATATTTTCTCCATGGTATAGCTCTATACCATGTAAATATACTCTATACCATGCAAATAAGTATAGTCACATTTCTAAGAAAAGTATTACACTTTTAAATTGCAAAGTTTTTAATTGTTAAATTTTAACAGATTTAAAATTGTTAAATTTTTAGGTATTAAAATACCAAACTCTTTGCATCCCATTCTCTTATGTTCAAGACTGGCACACAGTATAATTCTAGAAGCAACAGAAGACATATGAAGCAAAACAAGATATCTCCAGTAGCTGCATATCAACTGAATCTTTATATATTGAAGCACTATAGCCCTCAAGGGATTTGAAAGTGATTTACTTTATGGTAAAGATAAATGTCATCTCACTTCAGTGCCTGGTAAAATTATAGGAAAGATTGTTCTGGGAGTTAGTGGAAATACCTGAAAGACAGTGTAGCCATTGGTCACAGCCAACATGGGTTCATGAGGGAAGGCAATAGGTGAACTGCTGGCAGATGGGTTAGGCTCGAAGTGTTATAGTAAATGAGGTTATATCAGGCTGATGGTCAGTCACTAGTGGGGTCTGAAGGGCTCCATACTGGGACAAGTTCAATCCCTTGAGGGGAGAGGGGCCTTGCAGAAAGATCTTGAAAAATTGCAGGGCTGGGCAATCACAAACTGCATGAAGTTCAACAAAGCTGAGATCCTGCACCTGCAACAGGGCAACCCTGGCTACACTTACAGACCGGGGGACAAGAGACTGGAGTGCAACCCCATGGGTTGGGAAAGGCAACTGGAGGTTCTGATTGATGGCAAGTTGATTGCAAGCCAGCAGCATGCCCTGCAGCCAAAAGGGCCACCACTACCCTTGAGTGCATCAGGCCTAGCACTGCCAGCCAGGGAGGGAAGGGAATATACTGCTCCCTCAAAGATGTAGCTTTGAGCTACTTCTGAAGTTTTAATGACAAATGTTATAACAAGTAACATCACAATAGTACACTGTATTAACATGGTGCACTGGAACGTCCTGAAACATGGTTCTTAAACTGGTGTGAGCTGTTATATCAGTGCAACAGATTGTTTGTCATCCTTAGCAATTGTAGTTTTTCCTTGTAAGCAGTTGATATCATGAACAGGAGGGGGAAACAGCTGCAATTTTGGATTATCTCAGAAAAGAACACAGCTGGTTTTATAACTGTTAGCCAGGAAGGCAAAAAAATCTCAAGAATGACAGACTAAAGTCCAACTGGAAGTATCTGAAGCTTTTGCCAACCAGAAGTGCTTTAGGAGGTTCCTATTCTCTTGGCTGAGCTGATTCTGTAAAGACTGTTGACTGTAAAGACTTGTGCTACAACCTATTCCAGCAGAAAGAAGAAGCTAGTAGGAAGGAAAGAATTTTAAAACAAATAAAAAGAAAATCCAAACAATCACCACTTTGGACAATAGTGAATAGTAAAACAATGGTTATTAAACAGTCCTAATAGTAATCTCATAACACCATCAGAAATCACGTGCTTTCTTCTATTGCTTAGAGGATGTGAACGATGAGAAGAATACCCAGTGTTCAAATTATTTAACCAATACAAAACGAAAAACAGCTGTGCTATTACCTAGAGAATTTCTTAGCCTGTGTTTTCGGAAAGCCCAGCTCCATCGGAGAGATGCCACCTTCTGTTACAAGATTTCTAATGATGTCAGTAACATCACTCAAACCAGTGATTTGCAGGGGATCTTCTACAGAACTTGAAGTTAAGGAGGGAAAAAAAAAAGTTACTAATTTTAAGTAGAATATGCCCATAAGTACAAGCTGAATTCTTCGTATTACATTCAAAAAGAGAAGTCATGTTGTTTTGTCAGAATGTGTTAAGAAAATTTTCTTTCCCCTGCATCTCACAATGTTTGTGTGAACAAGCAATACATTGATAATGTGTGTAGATGCACTCTTTAAAAAGTTAACCAGCTTCACTGTTATCACACGCATTTCAGCCAACCCCCTCTCCAGTGTGAATAGGACAGAATGTGCCAGACCTGACTAACATAAGGTGTGTGGCAGTAAAGAGAGGTCTGAATAAGTCAGAGGACATATAGCCCCAGCAAGAGTTGAACTGCCTTAGCTCCATGTGGCTAGCCCAGAAGAGCCTAAAACCAGCAGCCCAGAAGGCCTGGTTTCTGGGCAAGGTTCTGCATTGCTGCACATGGTGAGATGCAGCTGTGCAGTGCCACCTGTTTCAGGAACGCCAACTCTTAATTACCTGAGCAAGAGAGTGAGAGAATGGTTTTACTTAAATTCTATCTTCTCTTTCAATCAGTTGCTGTCAATCTAAACTAAGTCTTGTGTACTTTACTGTCACATGCTACAGTTAATTTGAAGAATCCTTTCAGTGAAATCACCATCTGCTATTGTGTATTGTCTCTTGCACATCCTCCAGGTTACGTAATCATCCCCATGTCTTGTCTACTCACAACAAATAGTTTGACTTTAAATGTTTATACAATAAAGTAAAGCATTAATTTTACTGATGCACTTCAGGGAAAAGTAGCTCAAGGTAGCTAAACCCAGTTCGGAAATCCAGTCTATTAGTTCATGTTTTTTACATGGCAACTCTTCAAAAATTTTCTAGTGACAGCTCACTAAAACAGTTACAGACTCTCATTCAAAAACAGTATTTTGCACACAGAAGAAATAACAAATGCGTAAATACAGTAGCAGCAACTACACTAAAAACTCAGATATAATTAGAAAGCAACTGTGAATGCTTCCGTAAATTTTGCATTAAAAAAATGTAGCAGGCACTACTGAAGTAAGAACAAATGCCAAAAACTAGTTAACAAAAGAGCTTTCATCCATTTTCATATTATATGCTCCGTTTTTTACCCGACAGTTCATTTGTTGATAGTAAACTATTTAAAAAAAAAAAAAAAAAGGATCTTGAAATACATACCTCTCACTTAGTTTGCCATTTAAATGAAAGCCTGAAAATGAAAGAGCCTTTGTTAATAAAAACCTTGCACTTGTACACAAGATAACAATATATATGTTACGCTTGTGGGATAAAATACAAAAATATATCAAACAGAATACACCAATATTAAAAGTAAACGAATTCTGTACCTAGGTGAGGGCATGTCATCTACTACCTGACTAATACAGAGTTTTCACAGAACATCTGTTAACAGCCACCTGACAGTTTTGCTAGGGAAAGGAGACAGATACTGTCAGATTACCACCCTGCCACAATGAAGCTAATTATTTCCAGCTAAGTGGGAAAGATCTGTTTCAATTAACTGTCCAGCTATTTAAGGAAAACGAATGATTCCCACTTACTTTAAAAAGCCAGGTTTTGAACTGCTGCAGTTGAGGAAATGTGGCTAAAGAGCAGCGTGGATGTCTTGGAGGCAAGATGAGTGTTGTTTGTCCACGCTAATTAGTATGCAATCAAAAAATTACAGTTGCAACTCAGTATGACCTTGAGTTTTCTTAGCTTACAAGTTTTTACTCCAAGAGGAAATAATAAACATATTATTCTTTATAAGATTTATGTGCATGTCATTTGAGATTTGCTTCTAATATAAGCAGATACAGGATCCATGCTTTAACACCTTTCAAGGAAGATTTCTGCAAATATGACAATCAAATGCATATTCACTGGCGCCCCCAGTACAGGAAGGATGTGGAGCTCTTGGAGCGGGTCCAGAGGAGGGCCACTTAAGATGATCAGAGGGCTGCAGCACCTCTCCTATGAGGAAAGGTTGAGGGAACTGGGCTTGTTTAGCTTGGAGAAGGCTCCAGGGAGATCACATTGTGGCCTTCCAGTACTTGGAGGGAGCATATAAACAGGAAGGGGAAAGGCTGTTTATGAGGGTGGATAGTGATAGGACAAGGGGGAATGGTCTTAAACTGAGACAGGGGAGGTTTAGATTGGATATTATGAGGAGGTTCTTCACCCAGAGGGTGGTGACACACTGGAACAGGTTGCCCAAGGAGGTTGTAGACGCCCCATTCCTGAAGGCATTCAAGGCCAGGCTGGATGTGGCTCTGGGCAGCCTGGTCTGGTGGTTGGCAACCCTGCACATAGCAGGGGGTTGAAACTCGATGATCACTGTGGTCCTTTTCAAGCCAGGCCACTCTATGATTCACGTGTACAAAACATATATAATTCTTATGAGCTCGAAAACATGCAATATAAGCAACATAGAGATAAAATAACCTATATTTTTAAACATTGAGAACATCTCTACTGCTACCCTAGTCTTCAAAATTGCAAAAAAACAGCATACTGTCAGTTTGCAAAATGAAAAGGGACCTCATAAAATAATGTTTTGGGATATAAACAGTAGTTACCGTGTAGTGATTAAAAAAATTATTTTGCTGATGCTGCTGGGCTGAACTGAAATCTCATATCTCAAAAACACAGGAATATGTCAGAGATTTTTATAAAGACAGCCTCAGAAGGAAAAAAAGAGCATTGTATGGCACTGTGTCACATAATGGTTATATATAAAATATATTATTCAATGTATCTGCTTTAGCAGACAGTTAAGCTGATGTAAGCTTTTAACAAAAGCAGAAGATACTGCAACTACATAGCCATTAGAGACACATGAAAAAAGTATTTGTTGTATGTACACAGGAGAAACTGAACTAATTCCATACTCATTTTTTATCAGCAAAAAAAGCCATCATAAACAACAATTTTTATTTTTAATAAAATATAAATACATACTCTTTAAAGTCCCATGTTCAGGCCCTGCATTACAGTTTTGGAAAAGATGAAAGTATACAGATGCTTTCAAATAATTTTTTTTTGTTGAGGCAATAAACATAATATTATTCAGATTCTCTAGTTCTGATTGTTTTTTCTTCCTCCTGTATTTTTAATTTCTTTAATATTTCAGTAACATTTCTTGGGACTGCAATACATTTCATTGGTAAGAAAAGGTCAAGGTTAATATGCAACCTGAAGTTTACCGTCTGTCCATTAACTGAACACGTACCATCATCCATGACTCTAGAATCTTCAGAGAATGAAAGAGGATCATGAGAGTCTGAATTGGCATCCATTTCCAAATCTTCTATTATTTGCACGAGCTATAAATGTAACCCCAAAACTAAGTAAGAATATAATCTCCAAAGCATTTTTGTGACTTATATGGCAGATATTCACAAAATTTGCTTTAAATATTTTTTCTTTTTCTGAAACTTAGGAACATTATAATGGAGCACCCTTATTCAAAACAAAGAAAATAATTCTGAATCATAGTATCTCAAGTAGAATGATCTATTTTAAATAGCTTTATCTTCTGGAACATTACTTCGATAATACGTATGAACTGTATTATTCTTGTGAGAAGTCTTAACACGTTAAACACATTGTCTCTTATTTTATAAATATCTGAATTTTCCTAGTATGTTTTATTTAAAAAAAACTTAAAATAGAAATATTTCCACACTCTTCCTAAGTCAGAAGCTTCCTGAATTTGAAAAATAGAGAGTGAAACTGATTATTCTTATTGAGACACTTTAAAATGCATTGTTTTTACAAAGAACAAGCTTCAACACTCACATCTAGTACATAAGAAATTGTTATAAAATAAATGATCAGCTGTTATGTACTGAAGGAAAGGCAAAAAGAAAATCAGCTTATTTTCAGGGATCACGATTTGGCTAAGTACTCAGAATAAGTTTAAAAATGAAAACACACTGAAATGCTCTAGCAGAGAAGATGTGCAAAGATTTCCTTCTGTGTAAGCTTTGACAAATCAGCTTAGATGATCACCTAGAGGAAGGATATAACTGATTAATTAATCCACTTTAGTGTGATTATCTGTGCAGTTGACACACTGAGGTCCTTATATTTCTGTGAATATTTGGAATGGCAGGCAATGGACACTATTAATTTGAACGATTATTGAATAAGCTGATGCTGTGGAGTTACAGAAGGAATGGGAAACTGACTCAGTTGCAATAAAGTGCAAATAAAAAACTTTGGTACCAGACTGGTAAAATCAGGACCAACTGGCTTGTGCTTAGAATAGTCATGTCCTGCTTTGCTCTAACATTATTTAGAAGTCAAAGTAATGTGAAGAAGTAAATGCCAGTATTCCCCTACATGTACTATTAAGAGGTCTGCTGTTATATAAGATCTTACTGTATAAGATCATCTGAATGCACTATGTCCAAAATGTATTTTACTTATTGACTTTCATAAAGATGTTAAAAGTGCAAGTATTTTATGAAATCAGTGAAAATAGTTTCCAGAATTAGTCACTTAATATTCTGGAGAGGCAAAACTTTGCCAAACCTTTGCTCCTACTGAGCCCATAACTTTTTGCTATTCTACACCTACAAGGAAATTAAATATACTCCTCTGGTTTACTAAGAACATCACCAATTCAGCCAGTCTTTGGCCAACTATAGGCAACCATATCAGCCAACAGATACAGTACCAAACTTGAAAGAACTGCATTTTATTCTCTCTCAATATATACCTATTCGGTTTGAAAATGTATTATTCCCAGATACAAGCTTTTCTCTTTAGTAGAAGGAAGAAAAATGTAAACCATTTCAGAGACAACAGTTAGCAGTCTGAACTTACCTGTCTGGTATTTCTGAAATCCTCCTCCATATTTTTTGTTATACTCTGCAGCATACGTAATTGCATATCTATTTCCTGATGCTTTGTGGATAAGTATTCTTTGTCAATTACTTTTGACATCAGCCTCGTAGAAGGGAAAGCTCTTGCATCTTCAAGTTCTATGTCCCAAGTTACACTTTCTCTAGGAGAACCTGTCTCTGTATGCTCCTTTTGCTTTTGGCTTGATACATCTTTGAGATGATTGTCTTGAAATAAAAGAGTGGATCAACATCCCTGAATGAACTGTAAGCATTTAAGAACTGCAAATAATTTGACATAACTGTGGCATATTTTAGCAGGCACATATCAATATAAACATGTCAAATGTATAAATGTTTTGATGTGTAAAGCAAAAGAAGCGGGAATCAAGTGGGAGAAAGGCTGAGCATATTCTGTGAGTGGGTAAGAATATTATAATTAAAATGGACAGCTCCTTTTCTTGGTTTAACAATAAAATGTTTACCTTTCTTCAGAAGCAGCTCAGATGGAATTGCATTAGTAACAGAAGCTGCCACGTGATGAAGTTCTGCAGTAGATGGAATTTCAAACTTCTCATTTTGCTCTGTAGTAACTATTTCATCTGCTGACTCAGGTATCATCGGTAAATCATTAAGGATGTCATTGTCTTCAATGTCAGTCACACTGACATATTTATGTTCACTCTAAACAAAAACAAGATGATGAAGAATTATATAGTATGTGTTTTGAGCAGTACATTTTTAATCATTTCCAATGTTTACTCTTCTTAAGAGTTGAAAGAGATTTCCTGCTTCAGAGACAGAACATCTGCAATCTTCCATATTCTACAATTTACTTATCCAAAAAATGAAGAATACAGATTCATGAGAAGACAAATGGTACTTTTGTAATTAAACCATATGCACCACTAACCAAATCAGGTACATCAGACAAAGTTGATGGTAGAATTCTCTCCTTCACTTCACTGGAGAATCTCAGGTTTAAATACATGTCGGGTGATGATAATTTAGGGACACTAGATGATTCTATGGGAAAAGAAAAATGATTACTATTAAATTTACAGTAAAAGACATGAAACTCTGGACAAGCCACTAGGTCTGCATCCTCTGAATGATAAATACTTTGATTAGCTGTTCTTTTTAAAATGAAAATAAACAGTGATGCTCAATAGGGGATCTTAGATTCCCTAGAAAGGTAAGACAGAAAGCCCAGCTGAAATGTCTTTATACCAATGCAAGCAGCCTGGGAAATAAGCAGGATGAGTTGGAAACCATTATACAGTTGGAAAATTATGACCTTGTTGCAATCATGGAAACATGGTGAGATGACTCCCACAACTGGAATACTACCACTGAAGGGTATTGGCTCTTTAGAATGGATAGGCAAGACAGGAAGAGTGGGGGAGTTGCCCTCTATTTCAAAGAGTGGATGGAATATGAGGAGCTCCCTCTGAGAAACAGTCAGGAACAGGTTGAGAGCCTGTGGGTTAGAATTAGGCATTGGACAAATAAAGGCCAGCTGGTGATAGGGGTATACTACAAGCTGCCTGATCAAGGGGAGACTGTTGATGAGGCCTTCTTGCTTCAGCTGCAGGAGGCATCGTGCTCACAGGCTCTTGTCCTGGTGGGGGACTTCAACATCTGGATATCTGTTGGAAAGACCACACAGTGAGCTGCAAGAGATCCAGGAGACTCCTGGAATCCATTGATGATATCTTTCTGTATCAGGTACTAGACAGACTGACAAGAGGTGAAGCACTGCTGGACATTCTGCTCACCAATGCAGAAGAGATCATTAAAGGCATTAAGGTTAGAGGCAGCCTGGGCTGCAGTGACCATGCCCTGGTTGAGTTTGTGATCTCAAGGAATGTGGGCCTTGGCAAAGAGTGGGGTCAGGACTTCGGAAGAGTAAACTTTAGGCTGTTCAAGGAATTGTTGGCCAGGATCTCCTGGGATGCTGTCCTTAAAGACAAAGATGTTGAGGAAAGCTGGCTACTCTTCAAGGATGCCTTTCTGAGAGCACAAGAGCTCTCTGTCCCTCTGAATAAGAAAGCAGGCAGAGTAGGCAGGAAACTGACATGGCTCAGCAAGGACCTGCTGGGGCAAACTGAGGGCAAGGAAAGGTGCAAACAAGCTCTGGAAACAAAGGCATGTCACTGGGAAGAATAAAGGGATGCCGTCTGAACTTGCAGACGTGGGATCAGGAAAGCCAAGGCACAGGCATAACTGAACTTGGCGAGGGATGTGAAAAATAATATGAAAATGTTCTACAGGTACATTGGCCAGAAGAGACAGGTCAAAGCAAGTGTACCTCCTTTGGTAAATGTAAAAGGCAAACTGGCTTCAATGGATGAAGAGAAGGCTGAGGTACTGAATGAGTTCTTTGCCTTGGTCTTCACTGGCAGCCAGGATTCTAATATTTCTCACATCCCTGAGCCCTGCATCCCTAAACCTCTAGGTGGGAACAAAGAGGGCAGGGCAAGTCTGAGGCTGCCTCATGACACTGTATGCATAGAAGTCTGCATAGCAAACAGGTATACAGGTATTGGACCAGAGAGATTATCCCGTTACAAAGAAGTAATGAAAAAAAGATCTTATCTGTGTCCTGGGCTCACGGAAGGACTCAAAGAGGAGTGATCTCCAGATAGAGATCCTTCCTCCTTGGGAGTCAGCCCTTAAATGGGGTCTTCCGGTCACTCAGGTGAAATTGCGTTCACCTGTGCCCCTGCAGCTGACTCAGTGCTCACCTCAGGTGGTCAATCAGAGGTTCAGGCCGTGATTCAACAGTTCCCATACAGAAGTCTATGGAGCCAGAAGACGTGCATCTCAGGGGTCTGAAGGAGCTGGCCGAGGTGGTTGCCGAGCTGCTCTCCATCACGATTGAAAAGTCACGGCTGTCAGATGAGGTCCCAGATGACTGAAGGAAGGGTCACGTCACTCCCATTTATAAGGAAGGGAGCAGGGAGGACATGCGGAACTATAGGCTGGTGAGTCTCCCCTCTGTGCCTGGGAAGATCATGGAACAGATCCTCCTGGATGACATGCTTGACTGCATGAAGAATGAGTGTGTGACCTGAGATAGCCAGCATGGCTTCACCAGGGAAAGGTCATGCATAACCAATCTAGTGGCCTTCTATGATGGAGTGATGGCATTGGTGGACAAAGGGAAGGTGACTGACGTTGTTTACCTGGACTTGAGCAAGGCCTTTGACATGGTCCCCCACCACATCCTTATCTCCAAATTGGAGGGATGTGGATTTGATGGGTGGACCGCCCATTGGATAAGGAATTGGTTGAAAGGCCGCAGACAAAGGGTGGTGATTAATGGCTTTGTGTCCAGGTGGAGGCCGGTAATGAATGGTGTCCCCCAGCAGTCTGTCTTGGGACTAGTGCTCCTTAGCATCTTTATCAATGAGTGCACCCTCAGCAAGTTTGCTGATGACACCAAGCTGAGTGGTGCAGTTGATACAGAGGAAGGAAGGGATGCCATTTAGAGGTACCTCAACAGACTTGAAAGGTGGGCCTGGGTAAATCTAATGGGGTTCAACACAGCAAAGGGCACAGTTTTGCACATGGGCTGGAGGAATCCCAGGCATATAGACAGACTGGAAGGAACAGTCCTTGAGAGTAGCCCTGCAGAGAAGGACCTGGGGGTCCTGGTAGATGAAAAACTTAACATGAGCCAGCGGTGTGCTCTTGCAGCTCAGAAAGCAAATGGTATCCTGGGCTCCATCAGAAGAGGGGTGGCCAGCAGGGACAGGGAAGTGGTTGTCCCTCTCTACTCTGCTCTTGTGAGACCCCATCTGGAGTACTGTGTCCAGGTCAGGGCCTCCAATACAAGGAAGACAGGGAGCTGTTGGAGAGGGTCCAGAGAAGGGCCACAAAGATGATCAGAGGGCTGGAGCACCTCCCCTACAAAGACAGGCTGAAGAACCTGGGCTTGTTCAGCCTGAACAAAAGAAGGCTGCAGGGTGACCTAATTGCATCCTTTCAGTACCTAGAGGGAGCCTATAAACAGGAATCAACTCTTTGAAAGGGGAGATAATAGCAGTACAAGGGGAAATGGTTTTAAGTTGAAGGAGGAAAGATTTAGGTTGGATGTCAGGGGGAAGTTCTTTACTATGAGAGTGGTGCGGTGCTGGAAAAGGCTGCCCAGAGAGGTTGTGGATGCCCCATCCCTGGAGGTGCTCAGAACCGGGTTGGATGGGGCCCTGGGCAACCTGGTCTAGTATTACATGGGGAGGTTGGTGGCCCTGCATATGGCAGAGGGGGTTAGAGATTCATGATTCCTGAGGTCCCTTCTAAACCGGGCCATTCTGTAATAGGTTTCTTCAAAGTTTGGTTCAAACAATATCAAACACTATTTTTCATTTTTCATATTTTTCATAATTATTTTTCATTTTGGTGAAAGATTAGCAGAAAAAAACTCAAAAGATTAAAATCAGAGCAGCATGCTGTAGTATAAATTGCTATTCATTTCCAATTCCATCTTAAGTAGTTAAAAAAAAAATCTGCATCTTGACTTGATCCAGTTAAATGACAATACTTGCCTAGAAATATCAACTAAATAAACAATATTTGCAGTGTACACTACATAGTAAAATAATTTTCCAAATGGAGAAATGTTGAATTTTCTAAAAATGAAAAATCAATGTGTGCTAGCAGAGAGAAAATAAATCTTATGTAGTACAATTTATCAAGGATTTACAAGTTTTGTGGAGGACAAAACATAAAACAAAATACATGGTTAGCCTCGAATCAAAGTTACTTTCAATTCTGCAAAGAGCACCAAAATTTGACATATCAGAAAAAAACCTGACAAAATTGAACAGCAGTAAAACCACTGTAAAGCCCCAAAACGTCTCTCATAACACAGAAACAAAAGCATGGGTACACTGTACTAGCTAAAACATAAGCAAATGTTTCATAAACAGTATTTATTATTACTTGACATTTGGTTGAAGGAAACAGAATAAATCAGAAACTTATCAATATCCTACATATAAAGTTACATCATACAAAAATACATTTTAAATGGTAGCAATTTTATAGATTTCCAAAACAATAAATGAAATAAAGAAAGCCTGAAACCATACCCGACACAGGAACAGACATATCTGACTCATTTTTTCCAAGGTCAGAAATCTCAATTTCAGTACTGATTCCAATATCCTTATATGATTTGGGCACTTGATAGGAAAAACAAAACAAAATGCATTAATCTAAGGAAAGACACTTATGGCATGATCTTAATGTACAATTCTGATTTACCAGCCCATGATCAAAGGAAAGCTGGAGGGAAGAGGTAGGAAAGCAATTTCAATCAAATGTGAAAGTGTCTAAAATGTGTTTTCATAAAAACAATGTAAGCTAAACAGAGCCCTCAGAAAAAATCACAGCACAACTGACATACGGAAAGCAGAGTCACTGACACAATCACATCAGTAGTACTTACAGTTATAATTATTTTAGCTAAAATTTTGTAGTTTACATTCCAATATCTTCTCTACTTCTCTACTCTACTTTTTTTTTTTTGTAACAAAAAGTTAAAGATGCAAAAAATTACCAAATATAGCAATTAACTAGAAACAATACCAATAAATGGTTGCTCTAGCTTGCACAGGTAACATTTACCTGGGTGAGTGTTTGTACTTGCATCTTGAGTTTCTGCTATTTTTTTGCTTGTAGAAGCCATGTAATGTAGATCTGGAGTAGTAACTGCCTCTGCTGCTTTGTCTAAAATGCGAAAATAGCTGTCTGTAAGTAGTGTATGAATTAGTAAACGTAATCATTTTAGTTTAAAACTAAGGGCTCCAGCAGATGTTCCCCTGCATTCTGACACATTATTTTAAGTATATTTTACACATGAATGCAAGAAAATTTGCAATACCTGTCTTCTTCAAACATGCAACTGTACTGAATCTAACAATGTTATAGTGAATTAAAATCAAGACTAGGTTTGGATGTGTAATCTTCAAACCAAGTATATTAATATGCTGAACAATGAATTTGTTTCATAATTTAAAAGTAGAGGTAAATATTTATGACATGTACACATTTATTTCCTTACTGATATTTTTACAGATTTTTGCAAGACAGAATTTGTCTGAGACAGATTTCAGAGAATGGATTGCATTATCTTTGTCTGGTAGGACTAAATACTATGCTGAGTTGATACACCAGAAAGAAGCAGATCTTTCTATAGTCATCGTCGATAATGTTTTTAAGCTAAAAGAGCATAAATACAGAATCTCTCCATACCAATCCCTTAAAACTGACTATTGCAAAAGAGGACTGAACATTTGTTCAGCATCTTGAAAGGATGTTCTAATTTTCTGGGAGATGATCCTGTTACATACAATGCAGTTCATATTTCTAAAGAATACACAGTTTCACTTATCCTTTTGTTTGATATCTTTTGATATTGTCTTAATATTGAATTTTGCTTTGAAGTCTAACAAACTTCTGTTCCCTGATTTATTAAAGCACTCAAAATATTAAATGTACTTGCCCATGGAAATGAAAGAATTATCTTGCAGGTAAGAGGTGCATTTTGTTTCTGGATCCTAATGAAAAAAAACAAAACAAAACATGAAAAATAAGTTACACCACAATGAAAGGTTTTGTTGATGCTGTTAATTTTCTTGCTATGAGATACGCTATCCCTGCTGTATCATAATTAATATTTTCTAGCCCTGGTGAGATTCTCCAGTAGCTGTGCTAGACAAGGAAGTCTCAAAGACCTATTATGGACCAGAAATAGAGCCTGCTGTACTGGGAAGTAAACATCCTGGTTTTCAATCTGATACTGGCAAGGATAATCCCAAAAACTGTTAGAAGATACTAAAATGGCTTATGTAAACTACAAAGTGATAAATCAAAACCTACCTTGAGAAAGGGTTTGTCTTCTCAATGACTTGGATAAAACAGAGGTGAGAGTTCTTTCTCCCTATTCTGACTTATACTGTTATCAACCAGTTTCATGTGAAAAAAGTAATGCTTGGGATAGCTGTCCTCATATTACTGACAGGCAGAACATTATTTGGGTGATTTGTGCTTACATGTGTATTTGCTTTAAATGTCAAAATATGCTATTCTCATTAGGAAAGTTCACATCCCAGGAGAAACAAATGCACCCCTGTAATTATGTTTCCATTATAAATCTCTTCCTTACAGTAAATATAAAGATGTGAATCAAGAATACGTACTGTTTCTAGAGGACAGCCTGGAAGAAATTTACATGATTGTTTCAGTTTATTTTTTTCTTTTAATACTTGTAAAAGGTAAAGAAAAAAACATTTTTCTACAATACCGTTTTTGGTTCAACAGCCATCACTGTGTCACTAATATTGATGATGGAATCATCTGGGCAGAAAGACACACTTCGTTTCTCCTTTTCCAATTCCTCTTTCATTTGTTTTCTATCACGCCTCTTCTGTCTGCCAACATAGTAATTATAAATAAAAGTAAGAACTGTTCCACAATTACAAGACTATCTACTATTTCCTGAGTAGAAAATGCACACTGAAACAAAGGTGGAAAAGACAAATAAAACTGCTGTATACAGATTGGTTCGAAGGATGATTCTGTCTATGAGAAATGCATCTAATATAATTGCAAGAGTTCATACAAACATTCACCAATCAAAGCAAAATATGTTAAAAGTCAAGTAAGATAGTCATATAAAATATTACAAACTGAATAATATTATGTAACTACATCTTGTGTATTAAAAAAAAAAATCATTACAACAAAAATGCCTGTAAGGAAACTCTAATACTCCAGCAAGACATGGACTTCTGTTATCAATAAAACTTTCTTATTAACTATTTTACTAAAAAAGTTGCAATTCTCTTTAGAATGGGACGAATACATTATTAAACAACTGTAGCCTTAAGACTTTCAACTGATAATAGCAAAACAGGTTTTCTAATGTACTTCTAATGTAACAGGTTTACTTATGTACTGTTTGTTCTTAACCTTACAGTGAACACTCAGAGTTTGTCCATCTGTCTGAGTTAAAAGCATCATAATCAGAAGCAAGCATTCTATTCTAGATGCAATGATGTCATTATCCTTTCCCAGGAAGGCACAGATAAAAGCAAGGAGGTAGAAATACAAATTTCAAAAGTAATGCGTAACACAGCTAGCAAAAAAAAAAAAAAAAACAACCAAAAAACTCTTCTGCTGGAATTTTGATGGACACCTTCTGGACTTATTATCAGAGCTTGTATTTTAAACTATTTTAAAACAGTACAATCCTTTCCTTCCTAAAGATTACTACTAATAATCATGACTAATAATGACAGCACAGTCTCTTCAAAATGAAGACCCACTTTAAAAGTTTGGCTTGCCTTTTTGTACTGTTCTGCACACCTCTTGGTTCAAATGGTTTTAAATCAGTTTTTAGCAATTGGATAGGCTTAGTTTGGTCCTGCCCAAAGGAAGTACTGGCCACAGTATGATGGTAGCAGTATTGCTCAAATGCAATGAGATCTTGAGGTGGAATAAATTTTGGCACCTGAAAGTTCAGAGAGAGAAGAAAAAAATGAAACAGGGATAAAACGGGGGGACCCCAGTCATACCGGATGAATGCAGCAGGTCCTTTATGTATATCAGTTATATAAACACAGTTAATTTGTGGAGAAAATGAAAATGTAATACCAGAATCAGAAGCAATGTGTAAATGTGCAAACTGTTTCCATTAAACAATGTAGAAGACAGGAACCTATTTCCCTACTATATGCATTTTTTACATATCTGGTTGAAGATGAAAATAGGAAGCATAGACAAATTTTGAAATGTTTCTAGGAAAAACATTTACATTCAGCTGAAATGGGCAAGCATATGAGATTCTGTCAGAACAACATATTTCAAAATATCTGGTTCTCAACATCCACAAGACAAAGTTTTATTTCCAAGCCTGAAAGAAACATGTCTACAGGGCATTACCTTTCTGCACTGCACAGAACAGAATTTTTTACTGCTTCCTTTGTAGTTCTGCAAATAATTGTACTTAACTTTCAGTAAAAACAGAAGTGATTACTTTTTGTGCCAGAGACATTATTTATCATTCTGGGCTAGTAGATTCTTTAAACAATTCAGTACCAAGCCTGCTTTGCTTTAACATTCCAGTATAAAGGTATCTTAGTTCCAAACTCTCTTCTGTCAGCTATACTGAAGACTTCCAAATTCCCTAAAGTGGAAACACTAACTAATCTTAATGAATTAGAAGTCATGATACTAAAAACTCTTGCAACTTAGAAAAATGTATTATTAAATCCAGTACCTTCTTTTGTTGAGGTAAATTGGCATGCAGCAGTGATATTCCTGTGTGCTGTAGTGTTTCTCTGCAGTCAGTCTCTTTTGTTACAGGTTTAACAGGTATTAAAGCAGTGGAGATTGTCTGTCGTATAACTGGTGGAAGCTTAGATACTGGATCAAGATTCAAGTGCAGAAGAGGAATACCAGCCACGTTGCTGGTGGTCACTGTACTGTCCATTTTCACATTACCAGAGAACTGCTCCTCAAGTGAAACTTCTCGTTCTTCATACTGACCTGAACATCGGTGTTTGGAAGGTGGCTTATGCACAGTTTCTGCCCATCTTTTCTCTTCCTCTTGCATTTTTCTTGAGATCTCAGGTTTGTATCTACTCATGTTCAAATGTGCTGTAGACTTACTCCTTCTTTCTTTGTATGATGACTGATGGTTCCATAAAGAATCTGATGAATTCCAAGCTACTCGTGGTATTGGAGGTGGTCTTGCAAAAGCTGATGACATTTCTATTGGATGTAAAAATGCTGGTTTGGAATGATAACCTGATTCAAGCTTAAGCAAAGGAAATCCATCTGAGAAATTTGTGTTTTTTTCAACAGGGATAAACTTGGGTGCTTTCTGAACATCTGAGGAAGGAGCTAGGAGATGAAATGGTTTAACGGGTGCCGAAGAATGCAAATCTTGTGATGATGGCATAAATCCTGTCTCTCTGTTGTGGCTTTCTAGTAAGCTTAAAGAAACATTCTGATGATTCTAAATCAGAAAGTAAAAAAAAAAAAAAAAAAAAGCATTTGAAAGCACAGTGAAACAGTGCTGATAAACTATATACGTACAAAAAAATGTTTGTTTTTTGTTTATGCTTGTTTTTGTCTACAGTAATCACTACAAAAAGATTTAGTGATTTAACCAAGAGATAACATATCAGATATACAGAACATATACAAAGACAGTACCATCTTCAAAAATGACATACTGATATACCTACTTCTATATGGACATCGTTGCCCTCATCTCTTAAACTATTTGTTGGTTGAAAATCTGAGCTCTTTTGATCATATTTGCCTCTATTGTCTCCAGTGGGCAGCTGTGTTTTCAGAGAAGCACCTGCAGAACATGAAGGTCTTCCGGAGCCATTGCCTTCTGCTGGGGGCACAGGCTGGATTCCTTCCAGGTGAGCAGATTGATACTGTTGCAAAGTTTGTTGCACATTTGGCAGGTTGGCAAATGATGACTGCACTATTTGCATTAAACTCATGAAGTTGATTTGCTGTAGCTGCACATACAAACACACAAAGGTAACATTGTACAAACACATTTAACAGGGATTCTGAATATCATCCCTAATATCATCTCTAAGCCAGTTTGCTAACAGTTCGCTATCTTATCAATATAAAATATATAGTTTCAGTAATCAACTTCCATAATTTTCAATGAAGATACATTTCTATGACTGCTTATTGAACTGAACTTGAGATACATTAAAAATCTGTCATAGACAGGCTTTGTTAAAGCAAGACAAATTCCTCCACTTCTTTTGTGAAATTTAGGTAAATGTAAGCTCGTTTGTAATTGTTTCAATGTGCTAACAAAAATTAATTGCTAGCACAGCTATGAAGTTAATACAGCTTCAGAATCTTTCCTAATCTATACAATTAGAGCACAATGAACTGTTTGAATTAGAACACATCCAGTCTTTCATTATTATACTAATAATTTTCTTGAATAAAAAAACAAGAGCTACATGTAAAACAAGTTTTCACGGTAGTTACCTGGAACTGGAAATCATTTTTAAAAACAAGCAAACAAATACTTTAAAACATTATCCCAACTGTATGTTAAATAACATTTTATACTGTGCATGAAATTTTCATCAATGAAGTGCTCTCACCTGAACTAACTTAAACATTTCATCTTGGAGCATCTGTCTGACAGTTTCTGATGTGTTCAGTTTCTCTTCTGTTGGGACCTCTTTGTTGATGTCTTCCTTTTTTGCACAAATTGAAGTACTGGAGATAACACTTGATATACTTGACACAGCAGCAAGGGAAGGCTGACCGTGACTAACAGAAATCTCTATGTTACTTAAGAATAGAATGAAAAGAACAAAATTGCTAAAAACACAGTACAGAAAACGTACAGTAGGTTGTCTTAAATTAATCCACAAAATGTTAAAGATATCTTGATTTATCTAAAGTATAATTAATTCATTGGAAAAATTTAACAATCTTCACTGGAGACCACATATGTCTTTCTTTCCTTGCACTTCATAACATAGTGAATGAAAAATAACAGTAAAGACGTAAGATCTACACAGTTTTCAGTCACAGAGTTTCTGAAACATTGGCTTTTCTAGAGATAGAGAAGAAAACAATACTGTGCCAGAAAAAGGTCCTGTTAGTCATAAAACCAAAAAGGTAAGAGAAAATGGAGATGGACATTATTAGCTGAAATAAGAGATGGCAGATTTATTTTCACTTAAATGACTAAATGTTCCTTTACTTATTTGGATAATTAAAAAGCAACAATAAAACTGCAGATTACAAAACAATTAAAATAATATGTACCAGATGATGTTAAACAGTGTATTTTTCCAACCACAACAGAGATAATTCTATCTTATCTTAGGTACTTTACTTGAAGAAGTGTGATATCTTGGAAAAACTGCAAGAGTATGTGATTCACAAGGATTATAGCATGAAAATGTTTCCGAAAATTTACTCAGTACTACAGCCTTCAGGTACAAATATTTTGCAATCAAAGGTAAAAATCATGTTACTTGAGACAAAAAATTTAAGAGGGTTTTTTTCATTCTATAAAACAGCATAGGTTTACCTTACCTGGGAACCTCAGAATTTTGTTCTAAAGAGAACGACTGAGAAATGGTGCTAGTTGCAACCTCGGTCACGCTTCAAAACAAAACAATAGAACAAAAAACAATTATTGTTTTCCCTATTTTATGTACAAACACTTTTATATATTTAAAGCAATGATACTTGAAAGTCACCTTATCAGAGCTATACTGATCTCTATATTTGTATTGCTTCGATTATTGCATTATGCTGCAATCTGAGCTGGCAAATATTGACATTCAAGCTCTGTCTCCCTAGCAATCAGAAACTGACACAAACAAAAGCATGGATAAGGTTCTGACTGTTCACACAAACAGCAGGCAAAAAAATAGGTTGCTCTGAGCAGTCAAAAGAAGAGAAAATCCAATAAGCAATACAGTTAATATTAGCTTAATATTACCTTAGCATAATATTATGATCCCAATCCGCATTCCTTAAAAAAAAAAAAAAAAAAAAAAAAAGGAAAGACAGATTTTTCTTTCCCTAAAGAAATTTCCCTAAAGCTGGCCATTTTTTGAGTTACACAGACAGAATATGGATTTATATGCCATTGAAATAAGATTTTTAAAATAAAGTCAGGTACTGTGTATTACAGACAAAGGTTTCATTATGACAAATTTGGTGGAGTCATACAAAAAATTGGTAAAAATAATAAAATAGGTGGTTACATTTCTCATTAAATGAAAAATATTCCCGAACACCAATATTCTTCATAGCAAACAAAAAAACCTGTATTAAACTTGTATTAATGGAATACAGTTTCTTTCCTTGAAAAGCTTCAAGGAAATTAAACTAAGCAGTAATCAACTCAAACTAATGATGTGACAATCAAGCTTATGGATTGTTTCCACAAATTCATATACATTTTATTTTAAATGTAAAGATATTTTAAAATATGCATCTAGCTCACATTAAATTTAAAACAAGCCAAAATTATGTAAATTTCTTGAATTTAAGTTCTGTTAAATATCTTCCTCTCTCACTTCCCCCTGTCTTCCCTTCCCCATTCCCCCCTTCCCCCCTCCCTCCCTCCCTCAGGAGATAATGAATTTACCACCCATTTATTTTCATCTGTTTCTTTTAAATTGTTTAACAAGTTAACAATTGAATTTCCTAGAATAACAGCTCTCCCCCTGTAATTTGTCTGAAGATACTGCTCCAACTTTAGAGAAGAATCTTCAATCTGAAAACTTCTCTAGTTAATTTCCAGTTACATAGAAAGAAAATGCTGGTATTACCTGTTCATTTCTAAACTATTAACCCACCCAGCACTTTGTATATTCTTGTGAAATAGAACATGATTGAAATTTTGTTCCAGTCTATGAGTTTGCTCCAACAAGCAGTCACAACCCATTCAGATTTGACTGAATCCCATAATTAGCAAAACTATTTTATTTGTTTTTAATCAAAGTTGAAGGGAAATTAAAAAGTCTCTCACACATTCTGTTCGGCCTTTCTTTCCTTTGCTTTTTTCACCGTTTGGTCTCCTTGTGGACTATCTACAGCTGAACTGGAGATGTCCTGGAATATAAAAAGATGCATCTGAACTTGTAAATTTTTACATACCCCTTCTGTTTCAATAAATTATTATTTTATTAGACTAAGTCAAACATATTTTTCATTAAACAGTCATTTAAAAAAATCTGACAATAATAATTATACACTTATCAGAGGACAGATGCAGCTTAGGTATTTGAAGATATTCTAATAGGTCCATCCAAACACTGTATTTTTTTAAATTGGTTATTATTTGTTTCTATTTTCAAGATTTTCATTTGTATCCACATACAGTACCCTGGAAATTGAGTCTGCTAATCTCACACCTCCTGTTGAGGATGAAAATGAGGAAACAAACTTTATTTATAGAAGCTACAAACTAAGTGACTGAAACAAATCCAGGACTTCACATATGCCACAGATTTACTGTAGTAATATGCAGTAATATACATAGTGGGAAATCGAAAATCACAATTCTCTTACTGGTTCTAATTCTATTAACAGCACTGAATCCAGAGTACTACAGGACAGTAAGCTGATGCTGTTGCAATCCACATTTGTTCATAATAGTTCTTAGCCAATTTCAAAGACAGGAGACTTATCTCTGAAGATGATGCATGAAAGCAAGGCTTATTTATAGATCTAAACTGACTTTTCAGACCCCAACAAATAATACATCTGTATACATTTAATTTAAAAGCAGGGAAGCAAGCAAGTAAACATGTCATAAGAGTCATTACTTAGTCACCCTGTGACAATTTCCAAGTCAGCACACATTTTTTAGGAAATAATTTGTAATGCAGCTAGCTACTGTAAACAAAATAGCTATAAAATTCTATTAACCAGAAAACCATCTGTTTGGTTTTTTGTTGTTGTGGTTTTTTGTGTGTTTTGTTGTTGTTGTTTGTTTAGTTTACATAGTTTTGTACATATCTGTGCACACATAATGGTATATATTTATATAAAGTGGTACACAACCTGTTATGCAACATAATTATATATCTATTCATATAGGCAGACACACACTGCGTTTTATAAATACTGAATCAACATTGAAAAGTGTTTAGAGTAGATCTCACTTTACTACTGTTTAAGTACTAATTGTTTTTATTATCACTTTAAGTAGGGAAGAAATTCCACCAAGACCTCCATTTCTAAATTACATTGAGGAATTCGCTACGCAAGATGATAACTTGCCTTTCCAGGTTTGATCCTGACAGAACTATTGGAGCTCTTTGGAGTTTCAAATGGTTCCTCAAAGAACTCTAAAAAAACAAACAAAATTATTCTAAATCAGAAAACTAGATGACGCACAGCACTGTTACATAGTTTCTGTCAGCTGGTTTACATTAGTCTACTTTTTCCCTATTGAGGAAGAAAAGCGGTTGAGATATCTTCCAGTAGATTCACAGTTTGTGCTAGTAGTACCGATGTGGCATGCAAGGAATATATAATTCTACTTGGGCAAAGCTCCTACTGTTTGCTATGTCAGACAACAGTAAAAGAATATAGCATAAACACAAACCTTCACTTTCTGATGTTATGTCTAACTCCTCCTGAAGAAATGGCTCAACTTTATTAAGATCTTCAGTCACATGAGGCAGATAACAATTCCCGTGTTTTATTTCCTTCTTATCAAAATATTTTGATTTTGTAGATATTCTGATCATTGGAATTAAAAAAAGATATTTAACAATACAAATAACTTAAGTATCAGACTTAATTTAAATATACCGTCCCTCTCAGACTGCAGGCTAGAATGTAACTGTAAAATAAATACTGCTGCAATATAATCATATAAAATTCCCCTACGAATTTCACTTAAACTGAGATAAATACTTTTTTGGAGTAGTATAACGTTTTACTGACATTAATGGGACAGTCTTTCAGATGGTCTTCAGAAAAAATGTAAAAAACACATATGACCTACCAAAACAAAAATGGAAGGCATAAATTGCACTGTGACTTTAAAATAATCTGTCCAAGAATACATTTACGTCCCTCACAGAAAGTTCCATTATTATAAAAAATAAAATAAAATGTATAGGAAACACACACCAGTGTCTTCAAATACTAGCACCAGATTTTACATTTCTTTAGCGCAGCAGCAGATGGAGATAAATATTAGAAAAGTCATCAGTTTACAGAATCTCCATCTCTAGAAGTGTTTAAGATTTTAGAAATACATATTTACTCCCTTCTCCATCTTTCTTTCTGACACACACATCAACAGCTAGATTAAGGATCCAGATCAAAAATGAAAAAAACAACAACAAAAAAAGCCAAGAAAAAATAATTAACATTGTGAACTATCATCTCAGTATAAGAAAAGAATTAAGGCGCTCTCTCTCCCTGTATAGAGTTTGTTATTTGAGAAAACAATGATATTTATTAAATAAAAAATCTAGACTATTTCCACATCGCTAACTCTATAAACAATGATGTACATTTCAATTCATATGCAACAGCCATCTTGTTTGCTACCTAGAGATATGTCTGGGGAAGGTAGATACTTAGTCTCATTTTTTTTTCTCAATTACAGAAGTTCTATAAAGAGAAGTCTTGCAACAATTTATATGATTGTATTCAACACTTCACCTTCCAACAGTGTTAGTGCTGATAATGTTTAAACAATAAACTTAAAATCTTTCTAAATATTATGAGAAATAAAAGGAGCACAGAATAGAATAATCGTAGACATTAAATTCTCATGAATATTTCTTGTAACAGATTTGGTCATCGATCTGCAAATAACTGATGCAATCATGTGATATTATGAGGCACAAAAATCTGGATTTCTTTACAAAACGGAGACTATATCACAGTATAAAAGAGAACACTTTAACATTTCTACCAAAATTAGTAACTCACGTACATATAGAATTAATAGAATAGCTAATTATCCTGTTTCAGGAATGAAGTCAAGTGATGTAATAGGCTATGTGTAGTCATTAGATTTGAGTATGAGATTGAATTTACACTCAAAATTTAACAATATAACAAGGAGAAACAGCAGAACTCTTCATCTTGCTAAGTTGGTTAGCTGGAGAATGACAAACAACTGGAGTTCTTAGACAAAAAAAAAAAAAATTACCCCAAACTGTTTTCACAAAGGTAGTCATAGGCTTGTATGCTATGGACATCAGCTGGAGGATTTGCTGAAGTGCCTTCATCTACTCCGCATTCTCTCTTGGTCCTAGGCTGTGCTTCTGATAGAGATGTAGACTCTTTCAGACATTGATTACTTGGATTCTATTAACAATAATTAAAAAAAAAATCACTTGCTTTAGAAAAAAAAAATACTTGTGACTTCAAAAAATTATTATTTCATATAGTAGCTTTATCTTCCTACAATTTTCTCTGTAATGGAGAAATTCTGCGTTTACAGTTTACTATGGAGTCTGAGTTTTCCTCTTTTGCATTAAAAAGAAATGGTCCTCTGAATTATGTAAAATAATTGTGAAATAACAGATATTTCATGACTTCTTTGTCATTGATGTGACAATTAATATTCTCCATACAAAGAAACACAATAATATTTGGTTTCAGCACCTGTAAAACAGACCTACTTTAAATTCTGACTCTATAAAAGGCAAAAAACTTACATAATCATGCATAGTTAGAAGCACACTTAGTATTCTGGCAGTAAGTTGTAAGTAAAGCATACATGGTGCTTGCAAGAAAACAGAATATGGAAACCAAATACAAGTCAAAATTTCTCTTCTTTCTGTGAGAAAAGGCCTTAAAAAAACCCCCACAACCCTCTCCATGCAAAGCATTTCATGTAGCCTTAACTGAGGAATGTAAATGTTCTAGCTGCCCCCAGTATGAAATAAAGCAATACTGTACCTGGTTCACCTGGCAAATGACTTTTTCTACAAATTTGCCAACTATAACAGCATTAGCTGGAAATTCAAAGTTCACTTTTCACGAATTAACATCTAGCTTTAGTCAAAATGCAACCGTACTTTCCTCTAAGGACAAATAAACTTGCATTCAAGTTTTCTTTGACAAACCATTCTTTAATTATTTGCCTTGTTTTTCCAATACTCTGTCACTAATTCTGGCTTTCATAGAATCATAGAATCATAGAATCCCTAAGGTTGGAAAAGACCCACAGGATCATCCAGTCCAACCATTCGCCCTTCACCAATGGTTCCCGCTAAACCATGTCCCTCAACACAACATCCAAACGTTCTTTGAACACCACCAGGCTCAGTGACTCCACCACCTCTCTGGGCAGCCCATTCCAGTGCCTGACCACCCTTTCACAGAAGTACTATTTCCTAACGTCCAGCCTGAATCTTCCCTGGCGCAGCTTGAAGCCATTCCCTCTAGTCCTATCACTAGTCACCCGAGAGAAGAGGCTGACCCCCAGCTCACTACAACCTCCCTTCAGGTAGTTTTAGAGAGCAATAAGGTCTCCCCTGAGCCTCCTCTTCTCTAGACTGAACAGTCCCAGCTCCTTCAGCCGCTCCTCATAAGGCCTGTGCTCCAGACCCCTCACCAGCTTTGTTGCCCTCCTCTGGACACGCTCCAGGGCCTCCATGTCTTTCTTAGAGTGAGGGGCCCAAAACTGGACACAGTACTCAAGGTGCGGCCTCACCAGTGCTGAGTACAGGGGGATAATTACTTCCCTGTTCCTTCTGGCCACACTATTTCTGATACAAGCCAGGATGCCATTGGTCTTCTTGGCCACCTGGGCACACTGCTCATGTTCAGTCTAGCGTCAGTCAACACCCCCAAGTCCATTTCCTCTACACAGTCTTCCAGCCACTCTGCCCCAAGCCTGTAGCGTTGCCTGGGCTTATTGTGGCCAAAGTGCAGGACCTGGCATTTGGTCTTGTTGAATCCCATCCCATTGGCTTCAGCCCGGGTATCCAGCCTATCCAGCTCCCTCTGTAGGGCCTCGCTACCCTCAGGCAGATCGATACTTCCAGCCAGCTTGGTGTCATCTGCAAACTTACTGAGGGTGCACTCAATGCCCTCATCCAGGTCATCAATAAAGATATTAAACAGGACAGGCCTCAGCACCGACCCCTGGGGAACACCACTCGTGACTGGTTGACAGCTGGATTCAACTCCATTCACCACCACTCTCTGGGCCCGGCCCTCCAGCCAGTTCCTTATCCAGCCAAGAGTGCACCTGTTCAAGCCACGAACTGCCAGCTTCTGCAGGAGAATACAGTGGGAGACAGTGTCAAAGGCCTTACTGAAGTCTAGGTAGACTACATCAACAGCCTTTCCCTCATCCACCAGACAGGTCACTAGATCATTGAAGGAGATCAGGTTGGTCAAGCAGGACCTGCCCTTCGTGAACCCATGTTGGCTAGGCCTGATCCCCCAGTTGTCCTGCACATGCCGCGTGATCTCCCTCAAGACAATTTGCTCCATAATCTTCCCTGGCACGGAGGTCAGGCTAACAGGCCTGTAGTTCCCCGGATCCTCCCTGCAGCCCTTCTTGTAGATGGGAGTCACACTGGCAAGCCTCCAGTCTTCTGGGACCTAACCCATCAACAAGGAGCGCTGATAGATGATGGAAAGCGGCTTGGCTACCACCTCTGCCAGTTTCCTCAGCACTCTCGAGTGAATCTCATCCAGCCCCATGGACTTGTGGCAGTCCAGTTGGAGTCTCTGCAGGTCTCTGACTGTTTCCTCCTGAATTGCGGGGGGTTTAGTCAGCTCCCCAGCCAAGACTGCCAGGTCAGAGAGTGGAGAAACCTGAGAATAGCTGGTCTGACTTTTAAAGACAGATGTAAAGAAGGCATTCAGAACCTCTGCCTTTTCCTTATTCTCAGTGATCATATTCCCAGTCTCATCCAGTAAAGAATGAAGATCCTCCCTGGTCCTCCTCTTACTGTTGATATACTTGTAAAAGAGTTTCTTGTTCCCTTTTACCCCAGAGGCCAGGTTGAGTTCAAGCTGGGCTTTTGCCTTTCTGATTTTCTCCCTGCGCACCTTAACAACTTCTTTGTATTCTTTCCGGGTTGCCTGTCCCTTCTTCCATAAAAATAGACACATAAAAATACACATAAAAATAGACACAATGATTTAACTTCTAAGCATTTGCTCAAATACCGTGACAACTACTTGAATGACTTTAAATATGGCTTCTAAAAGAGGATTTTCATCTTCAGCTGAAGTTTTCCCAGAATTCTGGTATTCCTGTAAAATATCTATTTTCAAAGCAATTCCTCACTTAAAGACTATTGATCAACACTCCTTTTCTTACTGAGAATCCAACTATAAGGTAACAGATGTGTACAATTTTGTTTGCTGGCATAAATTGATTCTTATTCCATCCTTTTCTTACCTTAAATGTTACACTCCTTGCTTGTGTTCCATCTTTGCATAACTGTTCTAACAGCCATAAGGAAGTAAGGACAGCAGCTGCTGACGTCTTCACATGCATCATTGGAAGACTTTCATCTATGGAATCTTGTTTCTTGGAACCACGCAGCAGTCTCCTGTCAGACCATCTGATCATCCACTCAAGTAATCTTCCAATATTGCTAAATTTACCCGTCAGTTCTATTGCTAGTTCTTCTCCTGGTACAGTATCAGGGAAATGAGTTGTTTTGTACACGTATTTAGCAGTTTCCAGAGTCTGTAGTGTACAGGAAGC
Organism: Gallus gallus; assembly: GCF_016699485.2. NCBI lineage: Eukaryota > Metazoa > Chordata > Aves > Galliformes > Phasianidae > Gallus > Gallus gallus. The sequence goes on from NC_052572.1 coordinate 12,056,173, forward strand.
ATCTTTAGGAACAGTCTGGCTTGGTGATGCAACAGTTACCCCTTGACTGTCACTCTGAGCTCTGTAAATTGACTTGCGTTTTAAACCAAATAATCCTTCTTTAAGTTCTTTGATTGAGTTATGCACAGAAGGTTCTGTTGTTTTTACAGTGGACTGTACAATGTTTGGATTTTCCAGAACATTTTGGTTTACACTATGGACAGAAACTGTTTCAGGATTGTAGGATGTCAGGGTGACAGTATAGCAAGACCCTGCTCTAAACACACTTCGGCTTCTTGTTTTGGCTTGTCGACGTTTTAGCGTTGTATGAATATCAAAAAAGAGAGAGTTTAATTCATGCTTTCGAAGAAGTCCAGAAAAGCTAGTAAGAAATGGAATTCTGAGGTCACTGTACTTGACCAGATCTCTCTCAAGAACATAGCTCAGAAACAGCTCTAAGAAATTAACATACTCTTCATCATCACGTTCAAATTCCCATGCACCAACTATAGGCAAATTACACTGATTCTGTGTATCCTTTCTACACGCTTTCTCCATATGTTCTGTTTTCCAAGAAAGAGCTCTTGTCTTGCAGGTAGCATTTTTGCTACCTATCTCTCCTTGTCTCTGATATTCTTTTTCCCTGTTAGACAACAAACAAAGAGTTAACACCAAAATCAACAGTAAGAAGATTTGCATGGAAAATGAGCAAATGGAACATTACTTCCTCTTCTATTAAAAATAGGAAACTGACAAAAGGAAACTGACGTGAATGCAGTGCTAAGGTGGCAAATTAAAAATCAAACATAAATCCATAGTTCCCACAATGACAGGAACTCAAAAATATCATATCTGCATTTGGACATAGCTAGTAATAGTTTGCATTTCAAGAACAGCATTAGTCACACAGCTTGACATAATATCGTCAGTTTTGAGATCTGACAAAATTCATAATTTTTCATTTGATAAATTACTCAAAGTAACAGTTACTGTATTTGATGAAAAGATTACTCGAACAGTAAGACAACTATATTTTTTTCTTAACTAAGAGTTTTCTGCTGTCACCTTTTCATACCTTTGAGGTAAAGGTGTTTGAACTCTTGTCTCTTCAGCAAGCAAAGCATCAGAAAGTGTATCTACTGTTTCAGCCTCACTATGCAATTGAGGATTTCCAAGATCAGTAAGTGTGCTTCTGCTTATACTAGTGCCTAGTGAGACATTGTCATAACAGTGTTCCTCCTGATAATCTGCTCCTTCTTCTGCTGGCTCCCAAACATTAATTTCTATAGGGCCTATATTCCTTATTACAAGTCTCAAGTTCTTCATTCTAGCTTTTTCCATAGCCTGTATGACAACAGACATCGTTTCTTCACTTTCAGGACCTGCTCAAAGAAAGAAAAAAAAAAGAATTTTTAAATGCAAATTTCTCAATTTTGATTTACTGTCTCAGACTGAGACACAAACAAACTTCACCATTAACTGTAGCCATTTAAAAATCTGACAGCAAATATGATGAAGTGAGTAAGAACACTGACTTGGAAGTCATTATATATAAATATAATTCATATATATATATTTACAACACATATTTGCTATTATTGGCAAATATGTGTTGTAAATAATTTGCCACAAAATCCTCTTAAAGTTGTCTAAATAATAATTATAACTGTTTTACATGAGGCATGCAGTGGTTGGATGGGACCTCTGGAGATGATCTTTAGCTGTCCAACTGGCAGCTAAAGCAGGTTCAGTAGAGTAGATTTCACTGGAAAGCATCCAGGTGGGTTTTTCACAGAAGGAGATTCCACAACCTCTCTTCGCAATTTATTCTAGTGTTCTGTCACCCTCAAAGTAAGCTTTTCCTCATGTTCGGACAAAACTTCCTGTGTTTCAGTTTGTGCCCATTGCACTTTGTTTTGTTGCTGGGCATGACCAAAAGGAGCCTAACCCCTTCCTCCAGACAGCCACACTTTTAGATATTTATGAGCACTGATAAGATCTTCTTCTCAGTCTTCTTCAGGCTCAACCGTCACAGATCCTTCAGCCCCTCCTTGTAGCAGAGATGCTCCGGATGCCTAATCATCTTCGTAGCCCTCCACTGGACTCCTTTCAGTAGCTTCCCCACTTTCTTGAACTCTTTCTAGGGAGACCAGAACTGAACAAAGTATTTCCGATGTGGCTTCACAAGGGCAGTGTAGAGGGGGAGAATCACTTCCCTCAACCTGCCAATCGTTCTCTTTTTAATGCATCCCAAGATACTATTGAGCTTCTTGGCCACAAAGGCACACTGTTGGCTCATGGCTAACCTGTTGTCCACCAGGACACTTAGGTCCTTTTCTGAAAAGATCCTTTCCAGCAGGCCAGCTCCTAACCTGTACTGACATGTGCCGTTATTCCTCCCCACGTGTAGGACTTTAAACTTGCCCTTGTTGAACCTCATGAGATTCCTCTCCACCAAACTCTCCAGCCTGTCTCACTGAATGGCAGCAGAGACTTCTGGTGGGTCAGCCACTCCACCCAGCTTTGTACTATCAGCAAACTTGCTGAGGTGGTTTCTATCCCTTCATGCAATCACTGATGAAGATATCCAACAAGACTGTGCCCAGTACTGACCACAGTACTGATCACAGTAGCTGATCACAGCAAAGCAACCTTTAGCTACAGGTTTCCAAATAGACTCTGCAATGTTAATGACAACCTTCTGAGATTATAACAACTTGTTAACTACCAAGATAAAAAAAGAATGCTCATTTAGTCTTTCTTGAAGAAGGATGCACATTACCTTGAACAGTACAGTGTCTGAATCGCTGCTGAAGACTATGATATTTATCTTTTAGTGGAACTCTCACATCTTCAGGATTAGGAAAAGCTTTAACAAAAATTTCTGCCACCTGTACAAAACAAAGTTTCTTTTAAAATACCTCAGAAAGAATTTCCAACAGAACTTACACCATCAAAAAGTCTAACCAGTAGCATTTACAAGAAAAAAACATTCATGATAATATCTTCTGCTTTAGTTCTAGTTTAATTTCTTTTACCTTTTTGACTGGTGGCAGTTCTCCAAGCAGGCTCAGAATTACATCTTGAATTAACTCTTCAACATTCATGAACCTGCAGAAAGGAAGCATTCTGCAAGCCCATTCTGCTGCATTCAGACAATGCTCAACTGTGGAGGCATCATATTCATTCTTCTTAAGATCCTAAAAAACATTTGCTTTATCAACATAAATTTAAACAAGAAATATATTTCAGCTAAGTTATTCACACATTGCAAATCAGTGATTCTGTCCTGGATAATCAACTAACATAAATTTCAGAGAGAAAAACAGGAAAGTAGGAAGCAGATCAAAGTTGTAATGGACCATTATTTATGTTAAAAAAAACCCAAAAGACATCCCTTAAAACCAAACCAATTCATATCCTGCTGAAGAGCATGTTTCAATCCATTCAGGGTAACACTTAAAAATTTGGTTAAATCATCTACAGTTGATTAAACACATGGAATTACTTTAAGTAGTAAATCATTTTACTGTAACTTAAAGTGATAGTAACTTCTTTATTGGGAGCAAGATCTTTAAGCAAGCTTTCACAGTGAATCGGTTTATTTTCCAACTGTTGGTGGCTTCTATCTCATTTGTCACAACTGCAATAAAAAGAAGAAAGAGTATCCTACTAATTAAAAGAGAGCCATCCTATAGATTCAATGTTTGATTTTTCTGCTGAAGACAAACTTTTCACTTATTATAAAAGGAAGCAAACTGGTGATGACAGCTGAGCTGTGAAACAGATACAACAGAAACTTACATTCATATTATTACAGTATATATACCAAGTATATTAATGTCAGTAGATTCTTGCTTTTTTTTTTCCTTGATCTTAGACATAAGGGTATAAGTAGAAAAAAAATCTTTAAGTTTTCATATTTTTCATTATTCTTTTGCACACCAAGACCTGGCCTCTATCATAAAACTCGCTTCATGCACAGAAAAATTGTATGTTAAATACACATTGATCAGGAAGCACTCAAATAACTATGGCAGAAAAATAAATATATAAAATACTTTAACTAGACAGCAAGCATACAGACTAATGTGCTTCTGGCAGTGTTTGTCTTCTGTTACCTGAGCTGAATACCAAGCATAAATCTATCAGAAAAAGCTAGTACGAAGTTTTAGTTCACACGTACAGCCCTAACCTGTAGCAAGTACTAACTACATACTGTAACATCAAGTTAATTTTGTCCTTTTTTTATTTTGCAAATAAGAGTCCTCAGAAAAATGTACAGCAAATGTGTAGTATTATTTCTATACGTGTATGCAATTAAAGTGTATCTCTACTGTATTAGTAATGTAATCACCTTATGGCTGTTTGCATTCTCCCTTGCAGCTTGGTACCGCCTACAACTGTCAGATAATCTTTCACGAACATGAAACATCCAACACAACGCACACAGCTCTCTGAACCAACCTACGAGAAAAATATGCAATGTGGTGACACTCTACTGAAATAAATAAAATAAAACAGCTTGAGATTTTCAGCTAAAAGAAAGGAATTTATTTAAACTCTTAATTCTTGTTTTGTTTTGTTTTTGCATTCATCAGATCTGTATCATAAAATCATAGAATGGCTTATTTTGGAAGGGACTTTGAAGATCATCTAGTTTCAGCTCCCCTGTTGCAGGCAGGATTGCCAATCACTACATCAGGTGCTAGATCCTCCAAAGATGGAGGATAACACAATCTAGCACAGGAACTTTTGGATTCAGTGTTTTGATAACTAGCATAATTCAAAGCTAAAAAGAGAATGTTCTTCTGCACACAGTGCAGTATAATTCTGATTCGAGTTTCTGTGCACCTTGTGGATCTTTTGTGTTCTTTTCTCACTTATAAATTACTCTATTTTATTCCATACAGACCTAAAATTTTACAGGAAATATCATCAAGTTGATGGTCTCCAGAAGATGTAGATTCAGACCAGAAAGCAGTATGGAAATTGCAGTAACGAAGCAAAGTCTCTGGGAATGGGCTCAGTGAAGGAAGAGATCCTTTCATTCGAATCTATAGACAGAGAAAGTAAACAATCAATTATTTTGATATGATTTGCCAATGTGTGTATGTATTGATATATGTGTCAACAAACGTTCTTTGTATATTGAAATGGAAATAAAAATAAGTTAAAAAATTTAATACATCACTTCTGAATGTACAGCCTCTCAGTTATTAGCAAAATACTGTCAAGATCACTTAAATTCCTTTAAGTTTGCTTTCCCTTTTCTTCAAATCAGTATTCTGAAAATTCATTTAAACCATGATGTTTAGTGTGAGCTATGGCAACCAAAATGCTTTTCTTTGCATGGTACAGTGAAACGTAAGAGCGAATATGTATCCCTCCTGTTTCAGCTGCTACTTCTGACCATTTCCCATTGCTACCATAAAGCCGCTGTGTAACCATTAAATGAATAAAAAGAAAACAGTATTTGTCTGTCCCTAATGCACCCCTCTACTTGAATGCAGGTGCAGAGAGGCTGAAGGAAGATACAGTCACACGCACCCTTTTCTAGCAAGTCAACCTGTAAGTCACAATAATAAAAAAAGGCCTGAGTTGACACACCAAAAACTTAACGATATATTCCAAGAGTGGTTCTATGCATACAAAATACACTTGAGCAGAGCAAGACCTTCTGAGCTCTGTGCTCAGTGAAGCAAGATCACTTCACGTGAAGTAAGTACCATGTTCTCTATTACATAATCAATCCTAAGCTGATCTGAAACACATTTTCAGGAAGCTGTAGCTCCCAATCAAAATTAGCTTGTTTCTCTCAAATGGAAATACAGACAATTTTGTACTTAACCAAGAAAGTACAGAAAGGAGACAATTCTATGAAGTACATTATCAAGTAAATTTACTTTTTTTTTTTTTTTTCTAACTGTATATGGGATTGCAATATTATGAGGACATTAAAAACATGATTTGAAAAAGTCCTGGTGAGATTGAATGCTCCTGTAATGTAACCCAAACCCTGTCAGTAATGTCTACTATGAATAATCAATAATCAAATTATGAAGAAAAACTCTACAAATTAAATGCTTACTTTTTGCATAATTTTTCTGCCCCACTTCAGCTGTGAAATATACCACTGTGCTGCAGGAAAGGAGCAACAAGTGGCCCGGAAGAGCAAGATAATTCGCTGAAGAACTCCTGATACTTTCTGACGATTTTCTCTCTCAGTTTTTAAAGCAATGTCATTGCAGTCTTCCTGAAAAACAGAAAATCCAAGACAAAGACATAGCCAAAAATTATAAAGAACCTATTATCATAGAGAATAATAACTAACATGATCTAAACACCATTTTTGCTCCTAAGAGTACATCCCTTGCATTCCTCTTAAAAGCACAGATCCTTTATGGAAGGAAACAACAACAACAACAACAAAAACAAGAAAGGAACGTGAACTTTCTTATCGCTACTGCAGTAAATGAAGAGACAGGGAAAAACATCAGACAGAAAAAAAAATAAGCTGATATGAACAAAAATGTAGATGATTATTTCATAAATACGTTCAAACGTGGAACAAAGAAATTTCTATCACATACACTCACTTCACTGAGAGAAGCTGGCTGAGGACAGTATAGCGGTGGTGCTGGTAGATAAAGCCCATCTGGAATTAGACCACAAAATTTTCTACTAAGATCCTTTACAGAATCTATCAAAAGCTGAAATGTCTCTGACAGAATATCAGCATCTGCCATAACAGCAGCTTTCAGTAGTTCTTGTACTGAACTATAAAGGACATCTGCATCTTCTTCTTCAATTGGATCTATAAAATATTAATTACAGAAATCAATAAATTAACTCATTACATGGCATTTATTCTAAAATTACATAGCTCTATTTTCAGAATTCATGTTCATTTATTATAGCATATACATCTCACCTACTTGTATGAGATTTTTTTTATTTGGAAAGAGTATTCAATTCTTAATTTTACTCTTTGCCAAGTTAAGGGAGAAGCTGTTGCCTTTCAATATGGAGAAGACAACTTTTCAGCAATGCATTTGTCTGGATAAATTCTAGAAGTTTGTTCAATAAAATAGGCATAGACTGCACATCTTATTATTAATGATGATAGCAATTCTTTTATCAATGAGCATAATGATAAAGGACAAGGAAATATATTTGTTTGATCTATGTGACCTATTATTCCATTTTCTGACCATCTTGTAGAAGCAGCAGGAACTTCAACATGCATCAGTAATGGACTCCTAAAATTTGCATAATATCACACTGTTCTACTTCCATTTCTCTTCCTCCTGCTTGTTTTGAAATATGTGTTGCCAAATCTCCCCATGACCTATCATACTTAGAGACTGTTATGCACGACGTGTTTTTGTCCATGAAACAAAAATTATTTGAAATGAATGTAAAAGAATCTTAACAGTGTTTGAGATACTGCTCAGGTAAAGAATAATTAGTGGCCACCTAGCCACCTCTGGACAGGGACTTAAAGAAGGTTTTCAAAGCATACAGAAAAGACATAATGACAGTAAACTTTCTGTAAAACTTATCTAGCTAAGTGGAGGAATTTTAGCAGTAAAGTGTTCAATTAGGTTATGTAATAAAAACCTCAGTTGTCATGCATGCAATGGAGCAGAGAGACCAATAGTAGGTGGGAGAACCTGAATAATACCCAGACCAGTCTACTCACAGGACTGTCACAGGAAAAAAAAAATCAACCTGTAAGTCTTGTCTCCATGTGTTCAGAGAGACATGCATGCTCACCATGCAATAAAAAAAGTTAATTACAGTGAGAGAAACACACAGCATTATCCCAAGGCATGAAATTCATCAAGATGAGCCATTGGGAAATGCTCTATTAAGTATCTTTTGAACAGTCATCACTTTCAAGAGGGAAAGGCCACACTACAGGATGCAGGGAACTCTTTGGTATTGTCCAGGGCTCATTACAGGATTCTCATGAAAGAAGTTGAAGGCATGGCACTGAGTTGTGCCAGTCTCACCACTTCTGGGTCCTGTCAACATGTGCATATTTCCCTGACAGAGAGACACTACCCTGTGTGCCAGCATACAGGAGTTCAAGAACCAGCAGCAGCAGTGGGACCACTGTCCACTGTGCCAGCAATAGGAACAAGTGAGGCTATGTGAGTATCAAGTCAGGCTGACTAACAGGCAGAATGCTCTGAGAGCTTGGAATGAGTCTATCTCACTTTTATGTGACCAAGACTGCAGGAATTGGCAGCTAATACAGGTACCAGGGAAGTCCTGGTCAGCTGCCGGAGAGACCAATTGGGAGACCTACTTGTCTCTGTGGTAAGAAGGGCAAGATAAGGGAACTGGATACTGGAAAGATAAAGTAAGTCCTGATCAGCAGCCAGAGAGGCAGTGAGTGTGCCAGTGCACATATGACTCTAAGCATGAGACCACAGGAAGAGATGGCTACTGTAAGGATCAGGTAAAGCCTAAATTGCTGTCTGAGCTCTCCATATGCATCTCTAAGGGCTAAGCACATGGGAAGACTGAAGACCAAAGATCAGCTAGCTACTGGATGGACTGTAAATCCAAGGCCAACTTCCAGTAGAGTGCAGCCTGTGTGCAGGGAGACAAGGATCTGTTGGTGAGTGGTTATGTACCAGAAACTAGCATGGGGACTGGGTTTTGGGGACACATCTGTGCAGATGTGAGTAACACAGTAAGTCTAAACACAGTAAGTCAGGTAACCCAGAGTCTAGCTAGTAGGTTCAAAGCCAGCTACTGGAGGAATCCACACTGTACATACACTTGTATATATATATGGACCTTCACCCTAAGCAAGAGGCAGAAACAGGATTAAGCTGTTGACATGCATAGCATTCACTTAAACAGTGCCTATAAGCAGTTACCAGTACAGCAAGCCATACACAGAATTTATGTTCACATGTTTGTGTATATGCCTTGTGGGCATAAACTCTCAGCCTTGCTAGCTGTTAGGTCTGATGGAGTTAGTGAAGCCCTATCTTTGTTATGTGATGAGATTTGGCCCCCTTGTACTTTAACATGGTGAAAATAAATCATTCTAATCTAATTTTGATGACACTTTCCATACTATTTGCATTTGCTTTGTAGTCTTTGTTTTAAGAAAGCATTAATTTTCTTCCAAGCTCAAGTAAATCTCAAATATAGTCAAATAAGGTTTGGTTTATAGGGATACATAGATTTACAGGGATGACAAAGGGTGGTGTATGAAAAACTTTTGCATGTAAGTTATGAATGAAACTGTATTATCTTCCTTGAACCATGGACAAAATTGATAGTGGGTTCAATTTTTAAAATGGTAAGTCAAAACTCAAACCCATATAAAATTACAATATTTGTATATATCATAGTATTAATGTATACAGAGAAAATAAAGTTATTTCTTTTCAAGACCACAAATAATACACAGTGCAAATGTGAACAGCATAGAATATGCAGTGAAGTGACATGAAAAATAATCACGAATACTCATAATTTTATGTACCTGTAAACTGCTTGTATTTAATATATTCTTCAGTTGTTGTTTCAGAAGTAGCTGGTTGCCCTAGCAAAGACTGTAGTTTTTCCTGAAAAGTCTGCACAGGTGACAAGTTTAATGGCAGATGATGCTCTGTGATTTTCAGTCTGGAAGCATAGCAAGCAACAGTTCTTTAAAAACAAAAACTACAGATAATCTTCTGAAAAAAAATTCTAATACAAAGTACCTAATTGTAACACATTAGGTTCTACAGATACGAGGAATCTGAGAATAGAAATTTTTGAGAAAAAGGATATGTTGTTAAAATAAGTTAACACAACTAGAGCTCAGTAACAAAATATATGACACCAATTCCAAGCTCAATTTTACCTTGTGAATTCATCGGAGTTCTGACAATACAGAGCGTAGGCCACACCAATCGAGACTGAGAGTTTCCAGTCACCAAGTCTGTGTGTTAACCACACAGCCTCTGGCATGAGTCCCCCAACAAAGAACAAATCAAGAGCATATTCTACTGTCCACACAGATGAAAGGTTCTGGTCTCTGACAGCTCTCGTAACCAGATGGCGTTGCAGTGGAATAATACGAGGAGATACATCTGAGACACAAAAAAATACTTTAAGTTTAAATCGACGTTAGTGCTGTAAGATGAATAATACAGAATTCATACATTCATACTGCCTATTGAATCTTACTGAGATCTCTATCAGAGACACTTATGGGTCTATCTGCAACTGGCAGAAGCAGATCACGTTGTGATACAATACTGAGATCAGTATTTTCCTGCTTAGTAATGTAATGCATGCAATAACATGCAAAATTAGCAGGTTACTGTAACTTTAAAGTTTTAATCACACCGACAGTACAATGTATGTTTCTGATATTCCAAAGGGCACATCCATGCTAAATGGAAATTCTCTGAGTTTTTCTACTACACCAAAGTTGTACATACTTGACTAAACCTGTAACTGCAAACTGTAAACAACGCAAATTTAGAAAAGCGTATGACATTATTTTGAGGCTTACATTTATTTTCAAAGACTATGAAGGCATATATACCACTTCTTGGTGTATAGAAACATTAAACTCATCAATGGATTCAAAAACTTCTCAGAAAATCTAAGCAATCTAAGATGATTAGGGAACTACTGCATTTCTCCTATGAGGAGAAGCTGTGAGCATTCAGATTTTTTAGCCTAGAAAAGGCTCAGAGTGGATCTTACTGAATGTGGCACAGCAGTTTGCCCTGCATTTCATGCAGGAGGGTGTGCAAGGAGGAACGCAGGTGGCTCACTTTCTCTCTTCTGGGAGCAGTACTGTATTAAAAAGTTTGCATTGCAGTTTGCACAGGCAGAGCACTTGATCTCAGCCAGAACAGCGGTGACCTGACAGCTGAAACCAGGGGGTCAGGCTCTTTTCAGAGGAGGTGTAAAAAAGTAATTAAAGTATGGTTTGCATAACTCAATTTCCCATAGACTACTAACTTTATTAGCAAAATATTTTCAATAATGAAGAGAAGAACAATGAAATGTTAGAAGAACAATAAAATGAATAATAATAAAAAATGTTAATTTCACAGAGAGACACTGAACCTCCTTTACAAAAATATCTGGAAAAATTAAGTTACTCTAACTTTACAGTTAAAGATGCTGAAAAAATAAATCAACGAGAACAACAGACAACATGAAAAAAATGTAGAAGTTAAACACAGCAAATTAAATTGTCTTTAAAGAAAATACCTGGTTTGATATGAAGTGGATGTAGGATATCAACACTGTGTGGGGGAAAGATATAGAGCAGCTGATTTGTGAAATAAGCAGCCATGAACCGAGCCATGGACCGAATCACAGCCATAGCAGTTTCAGTATGAACGTTTGTTATCATCCACAGTTCATGCTGAGAATACTTAGTGTCTAAAAATAAATAAAACAGATGTCAGAACATGAAGGAAAATTGTTGAATGATAAAGTCGTTTTAACTTTTTAAAAAGTTATTATTAACAAAAACTATAGTATTATTTAATTTATTGATAAGTTTTCAGGACTTGAGAGCTACATCATTTTCACAAATTACTTGTTATACTAAAAGACTTATAGTTTCTAATGGTTTCTAATGTCTAGAGATGGACCACTAATATCCATGTTCAGATCAGAGCTGAATTAAAAACTTCAAATTTGGGAAGTCAGATGCCACATTACAGAATACAGATACAAGCATCTGCAAAAACAAATATCCCACTGTCAATTTCAGATTGGTGGCTAATCTTAAATCAACTATTTCAGCATATTGTATCATAAAAAAAAGTAAGATCAATACAAAAAGAAATTGCACCATGGACCCATTGCTTTTCTTATGCAAAGTCTTTTCTTCAGCAGATTTGAATCCAGAAATATTTTAACAGGCCACACTTTCACTGTACAGTGAAAGATGTTTGACTGCTTACTCCAACAAGGACATCTGAAAATCTGAAAAATATCTTTAAAGTTACTTAAAACACAAATCAGGCTTCCGTCCAGTGTAAAAAGAAAAGCATTATAATGCGTGTGTGGGTATATGAATTAAATATAAGGTTATCCAAACAGTATGAACATGCCCAACCAGTTTTATGTTATATAAACATACCAGAAAAATTTTCCATCTGACTCACTGATAGCTGTGATCGCCTTAGAATCTCTCCTACCAGATGATCACAGAGTCCTTGAGCCTCACATAAGTTATAATGATATAGGTGGCAAAATAATATAGCGAGGTAATATCTACTCTGAAGAAAACATGCTCTTCTCCCTCCTGCATTAAAACAGAAAAAAAAAGACCAGTTACGAAACAATAGCCCTCCCAAAAAGTCAGCAGGTCTTAAACTAAGTACTCCTCCTCTTCCAGAAACATATCTACACAAATACCTACTCTGGGAAGCTGAGTAGAAATAAGGAGCAGTTGTTCTATGATACACAGTCTTCTTTCAAACTGAAAACTTTAAGTTAATTATAATCCATAATGATTTCATTTCTAGAGATCTGGCAGTTCTCTAAACAATACAGTATGTAATTGTTAAGAGACAAAGACAGGACAGCTCAAGAAAGCCTATCTTTTAATGAAGAGCTGTCTAAAACACAAAGAGATTGCTTTGAGATTCACAAGGCTTTCAGTATTCTTCCTTCTTTCTGCACAATATTCTTTACTCTAATTAACTAGAAAAACAATTCTGAACATCCCTAGGAAGAAGTTCCAGAACATCTGTCTGAAAATAACTTCTAAATAAATTCCTGCCACAAATTTTATTTTGCTTTGTTTATCCTCAACCGCTAATACATTTGTTTTTACAGTCACTGCCATTGACTTTGTCTATCAGTTTTTCATTGTTACTTTCTTGTCAGAAGAACATACTTAGAATTCTCCTGTACTGAATTCTCTACAGCCATAGGAAAACTGGTATCAATGCAGAAATGCAAGGACTTTTCTCAACATAACTTTTGGCTGGTCCCTATTCAAACTCTGACTTAAATTGAAACGTGCACCCTTTGTCTGTTTTGCATTCCATTATAGAAAGGGCAGCAGAGAATCAAGAATAACTGCATACAGTGACAATACACACTCTCCCCTCCCACCACCAGCAAAAAGATTTCATCCCTTACCCTTTGCCTTGATTTCACAAAGACACCTTTTCCAAACATCCACAGATTCTCTGTATGAGCCTAAAAGGAATTTCTCCTCACCTACAAAAATCACATATAAAATAAATCAGAAATTCTACAAAGGTACCATTTTACATCTGTAAACATACAATCACTTCAGAATTACAGTTCTATGAAAAGTAAAATAATATGTACATCTCCATCATTTTTTTATTGTCACTGCTAAATAATTCTAGTGTATCTAAGAAAAGATGACTCCTGAATGTCCCTTTCACCCTCACACACCTCCTTTTCTTTATTGCTACATTGCTATTAAATGAAAAAAAAATCTTGGGTAATTTGGGTAATAATCACTCCTAAAAGGTTTTCACATTGTTACACGCAACAAGATTACAAATAGCATATATAGTTGGAAACGTCAGTTTTCAAGTTCCACAGTAGTGTATTACTGGGGGAAAAACATTTTCTGTTTTCAGACGTCTTATGATGTATAAACAGTTGTGTTTTTTTTTTTTTCACTGTAATAAAACAGTTGTAAAATTATTTCATATGCTTAGCCTATATATCGTTTTACTGTACAAGACTTTTGAAACAGTTCTGTGGACTGTTACACATTTCATTTCTCCACTTCTTTTCCTATTACATTTTTTAATTCACTGGGCAATTCTAAAATATTTTGACAGAAAGGTGGATTTTTACATCTGTATCTGTATTTCATGAAGTTATGGTGAAATGAACAGAAATATAGATAAAACTCTAAAGGAGCGCAGCTACCATGCAGAGAAGCAGAAAAACAGAAAAATCAGAAAAGAAAAGGCATGGACCAGTCAGCAACAGCTAGCTCAGATACTGGCTGGCTGATCTGCATGTGTGTCACTCCAGATCATCCAAAAACGTCCCATGACTATTCGGCAAACGGAAGACTAACAAAGAATGAGTGGAAAGGAAGAGCTGGAAACTGCACATTTTTGTTAAGGTGAATGAAAGAGATACAGAGGAGCTATTGTGTTGTATGGAGCAATACAGAAAGCAAAGCTCAAAGTATCATTTTTGGGAGAGAGACCAAAGATATGGAGAAGAAACAGAATCACAGCAGCAGACATAAGTAGGAAGCCTGACTTACTACTGTGCGGAAGATGGAGCACAGGACAGGATACTAGTAGATATGAAGTTTGGCTAAAATCACATCCTTCTAGCAAAATAAATGTCTTACATTAGGTCTATTACATTACATTGCATTGAACTGCATGATCAGCAGAGGCTGACTGCATTCACATACACTATACGTTCACATACACAGCCATCACACAAAATGACTACGATTTCTAAGTAGAAATCCAGTTAAGATAACCATCCTGTTATCCATCCACCTCAGAAGAAGTAAGATACTACAAACCAGACCTCACTTTCAGATTCTCTAGGACATGATTCAAAGCAAAATGCCAGTTTTTTTTTTTTTTTTTTTTTTTTTTTTTTAATTTAGCTTAGCAAGCTCTATAGCTTATAATATAACCTACAGGTGTGGGTATGTATACAGGTACATGAAGTATATTTAAAGAGAGTTCTGATCAGAATTTTAAGTTCAACTGCTAACTTATTTTTCAATCCAGTATTCATTGACTGTCATTGCTCGGACTTAATTTTTTAGTGTACAGTTAACTGTTCAGCTACTAACAGTCATAGTTCTTTCCAAAGTACTAACCAGCTATAGAATTAATCTTGAAGTGTTGTTCTAATAGCACTCCTGAAGACTGAAGAGTTGCTTGTATATGGCTTAAAAGCAATGAGACAACAGTCTCTTCTTCTGTATTCTTGTACGCATTTTTGTTCAGTTGGATCCAATAAGAAACCACTCTTTTATACAAGAACCGCCATAGGACAATCAACCTGTAGCTCAAGAAGTAAAACATGAAAAAAAAAAGAAAAGAAAAACTGGAGTTCAACTTACTTTTTTTTTAATCTTTTGCATTATATATTAAAGCAAACAAACAAACAAACACCCACCTGCTTTCCTCACTAGCAGGGGAAAAAATAAACATTTTTGCCCTGCATTTTGCTTTTTGACCAATCAACATTGGTCTGTCTTTACAAATTCAGAAGAATTAGTAACCTTCAAGCACCCAAACACCAGCTTTAAAGTGATTCCCTGCCTGTCTATACAACAGGAAAATTAAATAACACAGATAAACATCAAAACAGAACATCACTACCTTTATAAATGGTGAAATATACAATGCAAGCATAACAAAAAAAGCAAAGGCAGAACAGCTGTCTGCAGAACTTGTATCTAGGGCTACCAATTCCCTATAGCCCAACACAGTACTGTCAAATGTACCAGCTCAGATACATAATAAGCCTATTGATAACAGCAGATCCTGTTGACCTAAGGAAGATTACACAAGATCATACCACATCTGCAGTTTGTTATCTAGCACTTCTGCTTCCAATATTTATAGATACAGAGCCAGTCACTTTAATAAACGTACTAATCTGTACTTGCAGCACAATTAACCCAAAACGTGGATTATCGTGTCACAGATAATTGAAAGTGGCCTATCAAATTTACAGTGAGCTTAATTTTATATTTTAAGCTTATTAAATAAATACTTTCCAGTGCAGGAAGATGAAATTCGTGAGATACAATGCTTCTTAGGCATCTCGTTTGGAAATGAACAGTCTGCTTGAATGAGTAACATGCTTCAATTAATTAGATATCTGCAGCAGAAAAATATTCAGACAATAACAATGCTGGCTGGAAACTGGTAGGCCAGGACCTGAACCAGTGACTGAGCAGCTGGGAGTAGCCAGCCATGGGAACATAGGTGCAAGCAATTCACCCAGGGTCCACCCTTCCCTAAACTCATTTAAGGGCTAGTGGCTGAGTGGGAAACATCTTTACTTGGAGATCGCTTCCTTCTGGGAGTTTTCCAGCAAGCTCTTATCTTTGGAATGGGGTAAGATATGATATTCCTCTACTGTTACTGGCTTGTGACTACTGCCTTTCTTGAGGTATCCTAAAACTGATCAGAGGTAATTACATACCACTATTTCATACAATACCAATGTACTTTCCAAACAGTGGAATGCTCCAGACCATTTGTACCATTTCTATAATAGAGTACAAAGTTTGCTAACTAAAACTATAGATTACAAGCAAGCAGCCTTTTGGTTTCACTGAGTTCAGAACTTTTGCTTGGGAGGGAGGGGACTGGGTAAAAGACAGTAAAAATATCTTGAATTGTGAAACTTGCTTTGAGTTGTTAGTTCACAATTTATCTCTGAACTGATTGACAGTAATAAGTTACTGTAACTAAATCATATTCAGCTATAGGTCTAAGCCATCATCTGCATGAATTTAAAGATTATGCCCCCAGCACAAGATACAAAGCTCTTGAAAAAGGTCCAGAGGAGGGCCACTGAGATCATCAGGGGGCTGGAGCATCTCTTCTATGAAGAAGGGTTGAGGGAATTGGGATTGTTTAGCTTGGAGAAGGGAAGGCTCTGGGGAAACCTCACTGTGGCCTTCCAGTCCTTGAACAGAGAGTACAAACAGGAGAGGGAATTACTGTTTTCACGGGTTGATAGTGACAGGACAAGGGGTAATGGTTTTAAACTAAGACGGGGAGGTTTAGGTTGGATATTAGGGGAAGTTTTTCACCCAGAGGGTGGTGACACACTGGAACAGGTTGCCCAAGGAGGTTGTGGATGCCCCATCCCTGGAGGCATTCAAGGCCAGGCTGGATGTGGCTCTGGGCAGCCTGGTCTAGTGGTTGGTGACCCTGCACATAGCAGGGGGTTGAAACTAGATGATCTTTGAGGTTCTTTTCAACTCAGGCCATTCTATGATTATCATGCTTAACACAAAATGATCACAGCTTAACACAAAAGAAGCAAAAGAATTTTGTAATTACTATATAACTGTTCATACCTTTTTTCTGTTTTTTCATCACAGTTCAGTGCTTGAGGAAGCTCTCTAAGCAGAGATTTCAGTGAGCTGAATTCCTGAGTTGCACTCTCATCCAGAAATAGGAATATAGGCACAATGAATGAATCAAGCTCCACAAGACTATTAACACCAGGAGATGCAAACAAGTTCTCATACTGTGGAATGCAAGTGCTACTTAGAGTATGAGAAACCATCTTCAAAAGACAGAAGCATGCCAAAAGATTTTTTGAGAACAACTGATCTTGTTTCTGAACAAGCATAAGTTTTAGTGTTTGTAATGTCAGCTTTGCCACATGCCCAGTCATACCAGCTCTTGAATGCCAGTGCAAGACACTTAAACACAGCTGAAAGTACTTTAAAACACAATGAATCCAGTGAGAATTCTTCACAGATTTATTTAAAAATGCATCCTGGTTTAGTGAAGAGCATTCTACAAACTGAAGAATGTTGAAATAATGGGTAATGCAGCTTATTGTGTAATTCAGAAAAGTATCTCTTTCTTCAATATTTTTTGAAATCCCTATCTGCCATGCAGTAAGAAGACTTCTCTGAACAGAATTCAGTTCCGCTGGTAACTTGTCTTTCTCTTCAGTATTGTCTTTTGCATGAATAGTATCAAACATTGATGCAAATTCTATGTGGCCTTGATCAGCTTTATCAACAAAAGAATGGACTCTTTGGCTGAAGAGGCTAGAAGAGCTATTGTGAAACAGCTTTTCATCATCAGATTCATCTTCATAATCCTAAACCAGGGAAGAAAAAAAAAAAAAAAATCACCAAAACCAGTTTAATTCAAGCCTACTAGCAGAGCAGAGTCTGCGAAGAATCACCACTTAGTGAGTTTCACAAATAAAAGTTTTATTTGTAACTTGCTTAATTGCTAACACACCTAATCCATTTGCAGTTTCACTAGAGCACTTGTTAAAAATCTTATTTGGAGTAGTTATGCAGATAAAAATTAAATTACCAAACTAAAAAAAAAGAAGTCACAGCATAAGGACAGCAATTGTTTTCAAATGGGAAAGTGAAAACTTGTTTTTATTTAGCCTAGAATTAGAATTCTTTCCAGATAACTATAAAATATAATATCATTCAACAAAAGCTCAAAAAGCAAAAGCATGAAATGGAATTGAGAAAGGCTGTACAGCGACTTTGTAAGTATGGGCAAATGTAGAAAAACTACTACTTCAGGGGAAAAAAAAAAATCTTTACAGTTAGAATATCATATGAGGAAATCATTTGCCTAATCAGAAAAGGAAGAACATGATTACGTACCAGTAAGTCTGTGGTTTTCTGATTTGTTTCTGTTGTGTCCTCTTCCAGAAATTTTGGAACATTGAAAAAGAAGGAGGTATGGTTTTGCGTGTGTTTTAAAAGGCTGTCTTTTAAAGACAACAGGGATCGTAAACACAGATGTCTTCCTTTAGACTAAAAGAAACAATAATGCAAAACATTGTCTCTAAATCAAACTAAATATTTATGAAATAAAAAAAGGAAACTGATCTCATTTAAGAAGCCTCAGTTTTAAAGTCATAGACAGAAAGGGAGAACAGGTAAGGAGGTATATACATTCACAGAGAAACAAGCTATTATTTGGACATGCCTTGGAATTCTGCATTTTTCTTAGCATCTTTAAGTCATTAAGTCAGAGTAGAACATTACCTGCCAATGTTTTGAACCAACTCCACTGACAAAGAAATTCAGCAATTTTTTTTCACAAGATTACAAAAGAATATGCTGTGACTGTGCTCCTTACATTTTACTGAAATATTAATCAGACTTCATAGGAATACAGTTTCAGAGAAAGCTACATATTCGTGTTTTCCAGATCAACTCTCTTCTTGAAATGGCTTTCTAACTCAAAAGAATTTATACTAATTTCACAATAAACTGAGGTACTCTGCCTGAAAAACCACATTTTTATATATATGAAGTTTTATTTTACTTAACAATACATGTGAAAAACTCTTAACCCTACCTGGGAGTTCATCACATTCCTACGGATATTTTCAAGCCGTTGTGTTGAATCAAGCAAAAGGGATCTTAAAAATCCCACTGGTGAAACATTGTTATGAAATCTCAGCACTGTTATCATGAATCCATCAGAGACAATGAGGTAGGGTAATCTTGAGTGAGAAGCAACAGAAAATCTCTGTCTCATAAGATCACTTTCAGAAGCTGAAGATCCAAGTGTCTGACTAGAGTCTTGACACAAAGAATTGTGCTGCCTATTAAAATAAAGATACATTTCAACATAAGATGCAAAAATTAAGTGATAATCATTAATAGAATATAGAAGAAATAAGCTCATGTCCTCAGTTCCATGTCCTTCTTGTGCTGGGGGCCCCAGAACTGCATGCAGTACACCAGGTGGGGTCTCATTAGAGCAGAGTAGAGGGGAAGAATCACCTCCCTTGACCTGCTCATCACATTCATGATGCAACCCAGGATACAGTTAGCCTTCTGGGCTGCAAGTGCACACTGGTGACTCATGCTGAGTCTTTCATCAACCAACACCCCCAAATCCTTCTCCTCAGGGCTGCTCTTAAGCCATTCTCTGCCCCATCTGTATCTGTGCTTGGGATTGCCCTGACTCAGGCGCAGGACCTTGCCCTTGGCCTTGTTGAACTTCATGAGGTTCTCATGGGCCCACTTCTCTCTCAGAGCCTTTCCAGGTCCCTCTGGATAGGATCCCTGCCCTCCAGTATGTGAAGTGCACCACTCAGCTTGGTGTCATCTGCAAACTCCCTGAGGGTGCACTTGATCCTGCTGTCCATGTTGCCTACAAAGGTGTTAAACAGCACTAGTCCCAGCACCAATCCGTGATACCTTTTAAGGAAATACTTAAGTTTTCAAAAGATTAGCACTTTGAATAACACTGTTTATGCCAGCAAGATGCTAGGATTTTGCTGCATTTGTGACTTAGTTTATAATTTTTCTTTAAATTCACTAAGTAAAGTAATATGAAAATACTGCAAGCTGTTTAAGTATTAAATATTTTTCCCCAATCTGACTTTAAACCTCTCTATTGCACCCTCTTATTGCGTATGACAAGTGCTTGAAAATGAAAACCTATTTAACTTCTAGTAGTCGCGTATGAAAAATAAAAAACCCTCAAGATTTGAATATTGAAGTACCTTCATACATTCAATAAGTACCCATCATTAAGGTATTTTAATATGTTTTAGTAAATGAATTCTCAACCAGATGGTTTAAGAAGCTATTATAATACTTTTGAATGTTTTCATGAGATAAAACATTTTATGCTATTGGACTTTCAGAAATAACAGAAGTGAAAAGCTCAAAGTAACACATTATTGCAATAACATATCATTAATATATCATTGCTACTTATTAATACACACATATTTTCAATACAGTAATGTTTAGATTCTATTTTGTTTCTTCCAGGTGTTCAGAATGTGTTACTTTTTTGTAACCTCTGATGTATTTTCTAAGATGTTACTGAAGATCCTTATATCCCCCTATACAACCAGCAGCTGAATTTCAAAATTTAGAGAACTGGAGTACTTTAAATATTATTTAAGAAATCTTAGTTTTTGATCATGCACATCTTTTACAAGATCTGAGTTGGAAACATGGCAAAGTTCTGTAAGTAAAATTAAATAAGAATAGAGAAATATCACTGGATTAAAATAAATGTACACTTTTAGTGCTGGTATAAATTCAGTTTCTTTCCACATCACAAACACATGCTATTTTTAATTACTACCAAATTCAAACAACTGAAATAAAACAAGTCAAATAATGTATACTCACATTATCAGAATGCCAATTTTTCATCACGACAAACCCATTACAAGAAAGAGAAGAGAACTATGAATGAGAAACAGATATTGAAAGGAGACATAAAAAGTAAAAGACTGAACTTGAAAGATGAAGTTTAAATTTGCAGTAAGTATGTTTGAAAGTAAGATATGATAATCAGACAAAGATATATAGGTAATTTCAAATCCTTTTACCTGTATGTTATTAGTGGATGAATTGGAATAAACTCTGCTGGTCCAAATTCTACAGAACAGCCAGAAGTAATCAGGGTCAGCAATTCACCCATACCAGTCAACAAAATCAAAGACCCACGTTTTAACATGCAAGCCAAGAAAAGGCTATCAGGAGTCCAACTCATGTCACCAACCCAGTAAGACCTAGATAGGGCAGGAAAAATATTTTTTTCTGTCAAATCTCTGTATCAAATCTTAGGTTAACTATTAAAATAAACAAACACAAACAAAAACATCCCCCTCAAAGAAACAAACAAACAAAAGAAAACAAACAAGCAAGCAAGAAGCGCACAACAAAATCAGAAACAACATCCATTTCTTACCTGATAAACTTGGATGGGATAGTGCT
Organism: Gallus gallus; assembly: GCF_016699485.2. Taxonomy (NCBI): domain Eukaryota; kingdom Metazoa; phylum Chordata; class Aves; order Galliformes; family Phasianidae; genus Gallus; species Gallus gallus. The sequence continues at coordinate 12,077,609 of NC_052572.1, forward strand.
GCTCTTGCTACTGCAACCTTTAACACTACCCGAAACAGTTAAAAAATTCAGGGTGTTTAAAAACAAAATTTGAGTTGCCTAAAATAAGAAAGTAAATGTTAAAAAGAAAAAACAGTTCATAAATGTTTACAGAAAAACTGTAGTTGTTTTAAAAGCAATTTATATTAGCAAGTTATGTGTTACATCTGATGTCTTGGAAATACTACTCCATGTCACTGTGCCACTGCATTTCAGTAATTAATATTATTTACATTATTTATTAGTTTGTATACTTAATTCTAGATTTGAAAAACAGTTAAAGATTGATTATATATTGAGTATGTAATAGATAGCATTTTGACTTTTTTTCTAAAACTCTCAAAATGCAACTTTTTCTGTTTGGTTGGCGAATAACTGAAGGTTTTAAAGACCGCATTATCCCATCCCCACGTGCTAAATACCGCACAGCATCAGCACTAAAATCTGCATCAGGATTTGGCTTCAGATTTAACCTGTTATTTGTTAGGAGGAATAACAGAATTTCATGCCTATCAATATAAATATGAATATAATCATGTGTACCAGTATGAATCTTGAAAATCACGTCTAATTAATTTCCTTTTACCAGTCTTCATTCAAGTGGAACTATTAAGTGGAACTATTGCTCATTATTCATACCTTAGGATCAATTTGGTTAACAGCTACTGCAAGAAAGAGACCATCTCTGGCAAATGCAGATAGCAAAGCTCCTCTTGACTTTATAGATACACATTGAGGCACTAAATTAACAAGAGAACAAGTCTGCTGTACCCAGTGGATCTGGTATGGCAAAGAACTGAATTTAAAAGAATAAAAACAAAACAAAACAACAACAAAAAAAAACCAACAAAAAGAGAGAATTCAGTTATGCTGAATGGACATTATAAATAAAACATGCCAGACAAGAACAGACATGAAACGTACAAGAAAAAGAAAAAAAACCAAAACACTAATTTCCTTCTTAAACCTTACAAATTAGAAGAATTTATAAAAATTTAAGCAGAACAATTTTTATGAAATAGAAGTTTAGGCTAATGCATAGAACATTTAAATAAATATAGATCCATGCTACAGAATTAAGAGACTAGCGTTCTAGCTAAGAATCTTCTCAGACAGCATAATGACATCTAACATAGGACTACTCAGGAGTATGAGTATGAAAATCAATGGTATGCTATTCTAAATAAAAAACCTAAGAAGATTCAAAACATGACAGGAAACAAAAGAGACTACAAAAACTAGCTGCATGTCAATGTAAACGTGTTCACATGCAGTTTTCAAATCTCACTGTAAAATATATTTTAATACAATCTTTCTCTTACGTTAGTGAACTTCAAATAACTTTGAGCGTACCTGGCATATTTAAAGCCATTTTCATGCCAACGAAGAATCAAAAATGTTAAAAGCAAACACTCGCCAGAGTAAAACACAAATGAGCACAAACAGCAATCACCCAGCACCTGTGAAGAAAAAAAAAAGACAAACTCCAAATCCTGGTTATACACGATTACTTATACATTAATCAAAGTAGCTACTGAGTTAAAATAACAAAATATTGTCATTCATGAATTTAAGGCAGGCAAGAATACACCATGCTAGATGAACTTTGATCTGACCCAGCAAGGCTGTTCTTACGTTGTCATTAAATCTCATACAAAATGAATGGTGAAATGTATATGTAACAAAGAGCCAATCATCACTTGCTCTAGCTTCTGCTGCTCAAACTTACTTTAGAGATGAGATGATTACTTTCAGGTGGGAATGACCAACCCCCATCCCACATGCAGCCCAGCTTCAGTGCACAGTAAAAAATACACAGCCATGCTTTCCTTTTTGATAAAGGAATTTGAGAACAGGCTTCAAGATTGCACCAAAAAAAAAAAAAGTATATATATATACTTTTTATATATATATGTATGGTTGGTTTTTTTTTTGTCTATTTGCAACTCCATTTTTGGTTGACATAAATACATGACCTGGGAATTTTCCAATGGAGACCATAGAGTGGCAATCAGACACTCATCTCAAAAATCTGACCAGGACTCTTTCATAAGCCCCATCTTACCAGATAAGAACATCCCTCCCTTCACAATCATGTCTTTTTCACGTCACCGTTTTTTGGCAGCACGCACATTGGTGGCCAACTGTTCTCAAGGATGAAGGACCAGAGGAGTGAAATTTCATCAAAAGTTTCTTGAGATCAAAAATTTCATCAAAAATCCTTGAGAGCTCACCAAGAATTGCAGGCACTGCCATGGAACCAGGGATTGATGCATTAGGTTCACAAAACCAAAACATATATCCCACTAGTTCTGTGTTGCTCTTTTTTTTGTTTGTTTTTAAAAAAATATAAAAGATTAAAATAAGTTTTATTACTTATATACATGAATTATTTAACATATTTTATGAGGGCTGCTAAAAATGTAATGCCTGCCATTTTATTACATCGGCCCATGGTGTCAGAGGCAGATGTTGGTGGTATGGCAGTGGAGGCTGAACCTTCCCACCAATATTCTGTTACATGTGTTTGCCATGTGACAGATGGCAGCAGAAGAGCAGTCTGACACAGAAGTGCAGAAGAAAAGGTGTGGAATCGCATTCTTCCATGTAGAAAAAATGGCACCCACTGACACTTATGAACAGTTAGGAGGTGGGAGCACAGTGAGGCAGCGTGTGGTGCATTTCAGCAGTGGTGACAGCAACAGTGGGTCCCCTTTGCTGGTGCAGATTTTCACTAGTGCAGCATGTAGGCTCCTATTCATTGCTGATGAAAATGCACAGCTAATGGTTGTGACTACACTGAAAATAGTGCTTTGTAGCTGAGATTTTGCTCTATCAAACAGTATTATTGCACTCTTCATGTGAGTTGTAATTTCCACAGAAACAAATATGAGGCACTAGTTTTGAAGCAGCCCTGTGTATGCAGCCCAAACCTATTTCTGTTCAATCACTGTGGTCCAGGCAAGCCAAAAGGTTGGATACCCATGCTTTAGGGCTTTTTTTTTTTTTTTTTTTTTTACCTCATTTTGTAAGAAAGTAGCATGAACTCCAACTTCTTTTTCTTCAGTAGAAGGTAATGTGACTGATTCACTTGGCAAAATTTGAGTCCACCGCCCAGAAAAGTTTTTATAAGAGAGTGTGTTTTCATATTCTGTGCTCTCCCACAAAAAGACACATGCTGTAGGAGTAGTTAATAGCGCCCTTCTGCCATCTTCAGACACATACAAATACAATCTCATCAAACACTCTAGAAAAAACAGTAAACACCAGAATTATTTTTGATCCTCTGCTAGATTTAGACTTAAAAAATAAAAGAACAGGAAAATTACTTTCACTTCTATCACAACAAACTCAAGCTGCCTCCTTAAGTACCTTTGATTTCCAACCTCATCATTAATACTAGACCTTTGGCAGCAGTGAAGTCAGAGGGGATGTCCATTCTTATGGATTTTGTGTTATCTTCCCCAGGAGACTCAACCATTAGAGCTGGTTTCTGAAATCGTCTTTCTTGAAATACCCCTTTCATGAAAATTACAAATAAATGCATAAAAGCTCTGCTTTTTTATTACCTTCAACTCCTAAATGCATGTATTCCCCAAAATGATAGATTGCTTCTACAATACTTCATTTTCTAACCTGATGTCAGTGAGATTACCCAGTAAGATGATACTTAGACAATATGCAACTTAGTACTAAATTTGCAAATATATGCCTTTGCAATATTCTCTCTTATTACTGTTTATCAGAAAATCTTTCCTAGAAAATAAACCTAACATGAAGCATATAGCAGTTAAATTAGATGTACGTCTTCTCCAAGATATATTTATAACCTAATGAAGGAATGTTTTTCAACAATTGATAACTAACCATTACAAACAAAATATATACTGCACTTAATGCTTTTTTTGCATTTAGAAAATCTGCATTATTTAAGTAACAAAAAGAACATTTGTCAAAGCTTAGCTTGCAGACAAGTAGATAGAAATGCAAAACAATGCTAGAATATAGCTTTTAACTTGTGCAAGAACAGTTTATAACAAACAGACTTTTGCCTCTACTTCATTTTTCAAAAGACAAACTGAAAACCACTTCACTTACCTTGTGCTACTGCAACTACCTTCCTAGCCTCTTCAATTGCTGGTATTAATTTTAAACAATCCTGGTCTTTATTCCAAAGAAATAACTCTCCTGTTGTAAGCAATCCTGCCAGCCAAGCACCTGTGTTCATCAGGGGAGAGATATTTTGAAGCACATTATTATGAAATACTTAACATTACTTCCTTTCCATTGTAGCCACAATTCTGAAGCTGAAAGTAAACTGGAATATATTTCAGGTATTGTATCTTTCTAAACCGTTAAAACTAAATATAGAATAGCTTGGGTTTATAATAAATGAAATAGTATACTTAACCATTTATTGACGTTGTTAAGACAACTACATTTTTTAACAATGACTGCAGCTGGGGAATTTTCTTCTTTGTCTTCCCTGATGCAAGATTAATTTCATTTATGTGTTTATCATCTAGAAGAAAAACAGCCTCTTTTTCCTGTTAAAAGAAAAGAGCATTTTAAAATAATTTCTACTAAGCCTGCAAAACATCAAAGAAACACATAAAAGAGTTAGAAAAAATAATGAAGAGGGAGAAAAGGAAAGTATGTTACAGCTTCATTCTTTGGCATATTTGCTTTACAGTATAACACAATGATCCTTATGTATTCCTTCCAACTTGGGACACACTATGATTCAAGTATCATATGCAGCATCAGCCTATTTCATTTCAACAGATTTTAAATCATTTAATGGAACTTAGAATCACTACAAAAAGTTATTCAAAGTATCTCAACTAAGTCACATGCCAACAAGCACAAGAACAGACACTCATTCCCTCATCCTGCCATGTTTAAAGTCAGATTTTTGCCACTGCTTTCAATCAGACCTTAGACAGTTCACCTAGTTAAATAGAAACCGTACATTACAAAAAGATAAAATCCAGCCTCATTTTAACAAGAAGGTTTAATAAAGCATCTTTCAACACGCAGTGAGGAATAGGAAAACCTTTTTGTTCAAAATTTTCAGTGACATACTGTAAAAAAAAAAAGGGCCTGAGAAACCAGAACCATCAAAGAACAGACCCGAGTATGGGGCACATCTTGTGAAGGACTCCCCACAGTTCATCTGAGCAGTACTGAAATGATCCAGCCTCAAGGCAAGCTTGGAAGATATCATTTTTATTTTCTGCAACTCCTAAGTGCAATGTGTTCAAATTAACCCCTTTTTTACCCTGCTCTCTGTAAACAGAAAGGTAAGTCTTACCTAAAGCTAACTACTCTTTAAAGAACGTGACTTCCTTTAGCCTCCTTTACACTTACCTGCCCAATCCAGGTGATGCGAGTCCACGGTTTCCTTTGTTTGATAGATGTAGACACGAGAACATCCAGCTTGACCTCCATCCTCATAAAACCTCTAGGTAACCATTATAAAGAAAACCAAATAATGTCTTTTCCACATACCTAAAGAGATATGGAAAGAAAAAAAAAAAAAGTTTTCATGCTTTTCAGAGGACAGCACACAGATTGTGGCAGCTTTCTGCTAAACCCGAGGAGAACTGACGCTTCCCAAACTAACCCTTGCTTCCACTCACACAGCTCACTGGCAGCACTTGAGCACAGCCATACAGGTTACGCATTGCGTTCCATAAGGAGTGAGAGAGAAAAGAGCACGGGGCACCAACACAAACGGCCACCAACGGCTGCCGGGCCAACGGACGGCGCGGACACAGCGCAGTGCGCATGCGCCGCCCTTCTCCCCCGCGGCCGCCTCCTCCGTGACGGAAGATCCCGTCATCGCGAGAGCACCGCTCCATTCCGCCCCACGGCCGGAGCGCTGTGTGTGAGAATGAGGCTGTCCGACGAGGTGCTCAGGAGGAGAGTAATGGTGGCACTGAGGGCCACGGCTGCACTCGATGACCTTAACAGTTTCCAGCCTTAACGGTCCTATGTCGCTAGAAGCACCTGTATTCTATAAACTGGAAAAAAAGCCTCTAATTTTGTGTCACTTCTCGACTTTTCGGCTTTTTGCCCACATCTGGAAACATTCCGTTGTGTAAACATGACGGTATACCATGAGAAGGTAAACGGACCAGGCAGGACTTGGGTCATCGCTCCTGTGGGGTATGGACAAAACTGCAGCCAGAACAGGATCGGTGTGCAAGAGATCCTTGGTGTGAAACAGCTACCTGCAAACGTATTTTGTATCAGCTGGAGAGTCTGCCTCACACGGAAAAACAGCTGCTTTGTTTTCCAGAACAGAAAGCAGTTCCTCTATTTAAATACTTTGTGAATGAACTTCAACACTGATAGAAAAGCCAATATTAAGACTTCATCTTTATTTTGCTTTAATAAGAGGTTAAAAAAAAAACAAAAAACAAAAAAACTAACAACCCAGGATTATTCTAATTTACGTGACACTTTACTGGGTGCAATCTAGCTGAAACCCACTGGAATTGACCAGGCAGTTTTTAGTGACACTTAACAGCTACACTTTCAACAAATCTCTAGGTTACAATAACAAGTAGTAGTAAAGATCATAAATGGTTAACTTGCCTGTGAATAAATGCCTTAAATCACCTTTTTTCCTATTAACTTCTTTTCCTATTTTTGAACACTTGTGGTATGTATATCAGTTACTCATTCTGTTGGGAAAAAAAAAAAAAAAACAACAAACAAAAAAAACCTATCTACTCTGCATGCATAGACAAATATATTTGCTTCTCCCTTAACTCCAATTTACATCAAAAGAGTTATTTGCATTAGAAAGCTAATTGTAAAAACTACCCACATAAACTGTTAATTTATTGTGCACAGTATACAGTTTATGTTACCAGGTATGTATACAACTCATGGGAACAAAACAGGGACAAAACATAAGTTTATTTGTAGAGTGAAAATTTAAAGGTCAGGAAGCACGAAGGCAAGATAAGGCACAGATGTTGCTCATTTTAAGGAACATATATAATTTGGTGCTTGTGTGCACATACTAAGAGTATAACTAATTTCTTTTTTTTTTTAAACAGAAAAAAAATGTTTATTAAAATGGAATAGGGAAAATAGTGTGACTTTAGTTTATTTATTAAACTGAAAGTTTAATACTTTCAGTTGCAGTGTGAATTAGGTTCCCAATTTCTGGACTTTTATCCCAAACATATTATTTACAGGTGACAGTGAAAGAGATAGCAGTGAAGCAATGAGCATCTTTTTCATTGAAAGACTTGCCAGTAATTCCCAGCTAGTTATGTTTGAATCACTAGTCCTTAACCTGACCATGTTTAAAACCTGACTCCACCAGCATATGCACTGGTCATATTCTTGCCTTTTTCAGTTGTCATTTGTTGTTGTATGTGTAAAACAGCTGTAAAGTAGGTTATAACTCTTACTTTTCTCCATTACCTTACGTTAAACAAAGAAAAAAGAAAATATTTTCCAAATATTTTTAATCTTCATGGGAAAAAACATACAATGCACTTTATTCCAACAGTATAAAAAAACGAGCTTTTCTGTAATTAAAAAATGTGGTAGTAGCAAAAGAAACTATTTTCCACATTCGCATTCTACAATTTGTAGATATGTTTAGATTAACAGGCAGACCACATAATCAATAATTGGCAGGAAATGCAACTCTCTTATAAATTCGATGAGCATTTGTTCTTCCAGAGATTCAGTGCAGACACCTGGAATTTCATTTCACAGTACATTTTATCTGTGTGATTTTTATTGTATTAGTCAATCAGTGAAGCCGCTCTAACTTAGCCTGTAGCGATTTAAAATTCCCAATGGTAGTCTGCACCATTAGCGTTGGGCTCATAGACTGAAGTTCAACCAGGTAACAGCTAACAGCATCCAAGCAAACGTTCGTGAATCGCCGCCTGTGAAAAAAACACAGAACTCAAAAGAATAGTTTCTGGATATAAGAATTCCACTGAAATAGAAGGTAAGCCTAACATTTTAATGGAACAATGTATCAGCTAGTCAACTACTTTTGTGTATCAATGGAACAATGTATCAGCTACTTTTAATTATTTAGCTCTTTCTTATAAAAAATGGTTTTATAACTCTAGTGCTTGTAAGCCAGCTATAATGCGAGAATAAATGAATCAAATTTGACAATATTCACAAATTCTAACAAGATAGAATGTTTACCATAGAAAGCCCAAAAAAGGAAGGCAGATAAACTATGTATTTGAACAGGGAATATTTGCATGTGTATTTTCCAACACAATTACAAAAATCGATCTTAAGAAGAGTTAGATTCTGCTCTTCTTTCTGAGGCAGGATAGTACTAACAAGTTTTTATAGTCTATTCACAAAAACTGTAAACACTAGAGATTCTACAGAATACACACATTTATTGACGTACATTAACTATTCTTTTAGTTGGCACTTTTTTCCAATGCCAAATTTAAATTCTTTCTTGTCATGTATTAAGCTAAATTTTAGTCTTGGAGAATGATTAGTCACCAGCCTTTTAAAAACAATTTGGGAAGATTTGTATCCATCTTTAGTCTTCTCCAGAATACAAAACCTGAGTGCTTCCAGTCTTTATTCAAGAAACTTTACAGTGTTTAATTCATTCATTCATTCATTCATTCATTCATTCATTCATTCATTCAAAAAAAAAAAGACCTATTTCTCACTCTTCCGCACTATTTCCAGATTCCCTCCAATTTGTCTGTATTGCTCCTTAAAGTGTATTGTCAAAAATTTTACAATAATACTGCCACTTTCTCCTCAATCTGCCACTGAGAAAATAATTTTTATTGAGTCAGTTTTACAGGGAAGACCCTACAAGTTCCCACTAGCTGATAAAAAATTAGGAGTCTCGGTCATTACTATCTGAAAACAAACACTAACAATTCACCCAGAAGAAAAGAAGAAAAGCTTTGTGAATAGCTGAAGTGCACTGATTTAGGATATTTTATATATTTTATTGTATACTTCGTTAGGATATAACTGCTCTTTTTACCTCATAAGTACTCTGCTTGGATCTTGTACGTATCCTGACAATAATACATGAATACACTCCAATAGATGCAAGGGCTTTTTCATTCTATTCCAGTAGGGGTCCTAAAAGAGATTGCAAACTATTAAGATGAATATTAATGAAAAAAACCAAACGAAACAGTTCAACAGATGCATACAAATGGTTAGCTTTGATATTCTTTCACTGTAGCAAAAATATAAGGTAAGTGGGACTTCTGTCTTAACCTACATTAAATCTGTATTTTGAGCGCTGTTTTTAAGTTTGAATACTAAAATCTTACAGAAATTTAACTCAATTTTCCATTATCTAAGATTCTGAAAAGAGATTTTACAACATTTTGCATTCCTTACATTAAGGAACCCACGCGAAAAGAAAACATTCAATGTTTTCATTCAGAAAACTTGTTTTAAAAAGCAGAATTTAAAAATGTAACTCTTTGTTAATTACGCCTGTTGCACTGACTATATTGGCTACACAGCAGATTTTAGTCATGAATAGGAAAGAAATGAAATTAATACATTCAAAATTTGGCATTCCTTCTGCAGCATAACAATTCTAATCCTACTTAATTCTAAATCAGATGTAGATGAAGTAAAAAATTAAGAAAATCTAAACAATCTTTTCTTATAGTTTAGAGCTAAAATATATAAAATCAAAAGATGAACAGCAGCACGAGAAGTCTTTGAGTGAGAAACAGGTAACAAAAGCTATGAAGTTGGTATTTTGATATAATCACACCGAATACTATTCTGTGTTTCCTGTCAGAGTTAGACTTTGCAAGTAGCTGAACTACTTATTTTGTGTGTGTGGCTATTTTCCTTACCCGTGCTTTAAACAACTGGTCATATACTTCAAGCAGCCTTGGCAATGGTACACCGATTTCTTGCATGGTGTATGTTACAAAACCTACATCCCAGTTCAAAGCACAGACTTGTTGCTCTAGGAACTGCACCAAAAAATCTGAAGGAAAAAAAAAAAGGGATACTTAGATTCCAACTGTTAATGGCAGTCTAGCAAAAAGATCATTCAAAAGTTAGTAGCTCCAAGTCTGATTTTCTGTCTTTTGCATTCTTGCTGGCACCTTTCACCTGTGAAGTATATGCAACAGTTTCCTCAAATCTGTAGAAGGAAAAGGATATGCAATTCCTAACTACCTTCAAAGATGGTTTTAAGCTATCAGCAATGCGTGAGAGGAATTATTCAGAGTGAACTCTTTATTATAATTCTGATACCAAACTATGTTGTTAAGAGAAGTTCATCAACTATTGTTACAGCACAAAACACACTACCATTTCATTTGGTAGAATAATTAGCTCTATATGCAAAACTACAACATCTTTATCATGTTTAAGAGTCAGTAATAATAACCTGATATTGTAAAAAATACTGTAGTGAGATAGTTTCCCAATTTTTATATAATACCACACTGTCAGAGTGCCCAAGCATCTCAAAAGCAGAAAGAACCTCCAAAAGATTCACAGGTCTTCTGAATTCTGTTTTTGAATTTGCCTCTGCAGTCAACAACAGATGCATCAGTAGACAGCAGACAAATGTGGTGGCCTAAAATCTTATTACATGTGTAAGTACACATTTTGACTTGGTACTTTGATACAAACAAACTTAATTACTTTGTGATTTACATAGCCATCCAAATGTAACTTGCTGACCTCTAAGCTTCATTTACTTCCAATTCATCATAAAAACCTGTAAAGTCTGCTTAAATCTCTAAATAAATTTAGGAAAAAATACAACTGTAAAACTTTTAATGGTTTTGCAAACACACAATTATACAGTATTTACAAGATTAGAGGCAACAATTTCTACTTTTCATCTAACCTCCCTCTTCTAAGTCCCTCATCAAAGTTACTATAATAATGAACTAATTGTAAGAACAATGCATTTGCTTCTAAGTTCTTGGATAAAAAGGAAAGGCACCACCTAACTACCGTGATGATCAGCTCCATTAATACTATTAGTTGAAATAACGCATTGCTCCAGCAGATACAGTGAAAAATTTCACAAGAAAATATGTCAATTAAGAATTATAAGCACTGGAAGAAATAAAATTTTAATCATTCTTTCCTTTTATAAGATTTAAAAAAAAGACTGAAATTTCTTAAGTTACAGCCTTTTTAAAGAGGCCAGAAAAATTTGAGACCCATTCAAGTAATACATATATTTATACATTGCGCAGGCTAAAGCACTTGCCTAAAGGAAAGTAACGAGGTGTGCCAGCATATATCTTTCCAAGCAATGCCATCTTTAGACTAAGTGCTTGCATTCTGTCAGCAGGGCTCAGAGACACACTGTCACTCAACTCTGAAAGCAAAAAAATCATTTAGTGAGATGTTGAGAAACATAAGAAGTTCCACACTAGAGATGACTATACTGAGATACTTAAATTTACTTCAGCACTGCAAAAATATTATGCTACATATGTCAAAGCAAAGTCAACAGACTTAAGTGAAAGGATGCATGCATGTATTTTCAAATATTTCTATGCTTCTTTGAAGTTCCATACAATTCTACTTAAAAAAACAAAAACAAACAAACAAAAAACAACAAACAAACAAAAATTCACACAACATTCAAAACCCAAAACTACATAGCTTTTTTCTCAAATCACTGCCAGTGTTGTTTGCCCAATGGCAACCTTGGTACAAAACCCAAGGAAAAAAAAAGGCCGGGGGGGAAGAGCAAATTACGCACTCGTGGTACATATGGAGACAGATTATCACGTGTGAGTGGCCAGGCTTGCCAAGTAGTGCCCAGTACTCTGCTCCTCTAAACATGGATGAAAAAAAACACTGCTACCGCTGCTGTCAATGTTATAAAAACACTGAACTCCCTTAAAATTCTTTAGCTTTTGCCATTTTTTGCCACTTTTGCCACTTAACATTTTAATTAGAATTTCCTAATACTGAAACCTTCAGATAAAATTTCACAGTTATGCATCCATACATAATGGGAACTAAGAAAATGTTAAGATGGAACAATATTTTAATTATCTGGAATTGATAATTCAAGCTACTAACGCAATATGCTTCAACATATACCCTTTATGCACTCAAACCACTGGTATAAACTTTAATGAATTATGCCTATCAAATAAGTTACAGAATATTCCAGAAAAGATGTGCCTAACCTTATCACCAGCTTATCAGTAGCAATGCTTAATGACTCTTAAAAGCTTTTATTTTGCTGTTTTCCTATAATTCTAGCTTGTACCAGTCTTGGTCCATTAAGACCTACCTTTCTCAATGATTTCTTGCCAGAGAGTTTGCACTAAGATAGGATCAGAATGACCTGCACAATGTATAATTGCAAGCTTACACTCTGAGAGCTTAAAGGGGTCAGCAAATTCTCCATAAAGCTGAAAAACAAACAAACAAACAAAAAAACCAAGAGACCAGGTTTGACATTTCAAGTAAAGAGAAAACTTGGAAAATTTTAAGATCAATTTTTCCCTATCTTATATGGTAGACATATGGTATATAAAAAAGGCATACTTTAAATAACTGTTGTCAAGTGCAACATTAAAATGATTTATTTTTTTTATTTAGTATAAATAGTTTAACTTCTTAAATATAATTCTTATTTTTCCATGAAGATACAATTAAGAATGCTATTTTCCAACATGATGCTCCAAGAAATCAAGAACTCTGAAGCTTAAAGTAGAAAAAACACATGGAAGAAATTGAATTACAGATGACTGAAGGAATATCAAAATGACAAAGAGTCTAACATAGGCATTCTGAGACCAGGAATGCCAAACTCTCTCAAATGTTCTGCTCAGTATTAGAACATTCTTTGCACAGCACTCCCCTTAGTCCCCAAATGTGATAAACTGACATTTAATACAGAGAAATTTCTGACTACCTTTGTTATATCCATCAGCTCAGCATCAAGCTGGGAGACTGCATCTTGCACTGAAGAATGATGGGAATACTGCCGTTGTAACGTTTCTTGTATTTGAAGCTGGATCCTTGCAACCTTGTGTAGAAACCATTTCAAGATTAACTTAATCAAATCTGAAGAAAACACTCAGTATTAACTTTAGCTTATTTAAATGTAGCTGTGCTACTGTTTTACCTCAGATTATCAGCTGCTTAATTTAATCACATTGGGAGCAAAGTACAGAAAATAGTTTTGGCAGATTTGGTTAAAAAAATATATATATATAAATGCCATGTGTTAATGAGACCAAGTGCAATAATACACAGAAAGTGTAGCTTAAATAAATTATTTGTCTTACATCCATTTTCTCCTCTAGTTCATGTAAGAATTCCCCATCTGCAGCTATAGAGGATATGGCAGTGGAACTTTTGGCACTCAAAATAGCACGTGCAATGTATTCAAGACGCTGCTGAAGAGAAATTTCTGTGCTGCAAAACAAACATTATAATGCAAAATGAGTACCTAATAAAATTATCAAAGAATTAATTATATTCTAACTAGACCCTGGAAGTTAGCTAGCATTCATTCCTGATTTTACTGAGTCACGCAAAAAATTATACTTGAACCATTTAACACTTTCTTTATACTGGCAGTTACTGCGTTCTACTCAACCAGCTGCTCTACACTTATACTACTGCATTACAAAATTCTGCATCAGAAATTACTACTTCACATACCATACTTTAAACAGGAAATACTTTGTAAGTTAATGTATGATACATAAAGTTTTTCTTTTTTTTCCAAAAAAGTCATGGGTTAAAAGCTAATTATTCCTTTAATTTAGATTTTTTTAAAACAGCAAATGACTAAAAAAAGGCATTGGCCTTGGCTTTAATTTTCTTTTATATTTTCAACTACATCAATATATAAAATAAATCCCACGTGATCCATACCTATGTAGGTCAGCTAATTTAGCCAAGACTCTGGCTGCATTACTAAAATTTCTGTTCTTTTCAAAATATCTCCACAGCAAATCCATATAACGGACTTTGTTTTGGTCAATCTTGGTCATCCTCACAAGGTAAGGTTCCAAAAAGGGGGCAGTCACCTGAAAAGGTTAAAAAGACAACAATTATCCTCTTGCTCTTTCTTTTAAAGCATCAGGATTATTACAATGCACTTGTCTATTCAGTGGCACCATCCAACAGATTATTCCCCAAATATAGCTCACCTGTAGCAGTTTGTCAGCCAAGTCAACTTGTATCAACCAGTTGTAAAGCGCAATACTAAAGAGTTCATCTGTTGAACGCTGCGCTAGCTTTAGCATTTGTTCAAACTAGAGACAAAAGAAAAGACAAAATGTGGTATTCCTGTAGACATTATGTTACATCAAATACTGAATATGTAAATGTAAACATTTAATTTGTTATGTACATATCATTGATTTTATTAACACTCTGAAATAAACCGGTACATGATAAATCCTAACTTTTTTCTGTTTTACAAAAACATTCCAAATATGGGGTCTCTTTTATAGATAATAAGTGGTTTAACACTTAAAATCACACTACTTTCTAGTATTCAGTCATGATTTTTCTTTCCAATTTCTTACATGGTGTCCTGCTTCTTCATTGCTTAGCATGTTGGGGTCAGATGACAACACTGGAGGACCTGGCTTTTTAGGCACACTGGGAGACTGGGGAGCAGCTTTACTTTGATTCACTAACTCTTGAAGGGTGTCAGTTATACACTTGTAGCTGTTTAATCTGTAAATAAAGTAAAAGAAGATTGAAGCCACACAATATTAACTACCTTCTAAATTTCATTATTGCATGTCTTTGTAGACGTCATTACTAAAATATGTGAATTTTTATTTTTTTTATTATCAGGTTCTTCACACAATCTAGTTTGGTCTCAAGTCATCTTTCTAACAAACACTTCTGTAATGACCAGATCACAGTGTTTTCTGTATGTACCAGTTTACCCTCTGTTTCAAACTAAGTTGTTGCCATATTAATGATAATCTAGGAAAGTAAGTTGTGCAAAACCATCTCTAATGCATATATTTTTCTGAAATGCTTGCTTGTCATTACCCTTCATGCCTTCCCCAAAGGGGCTCATTTCTAGTCACTTGAAATCGTGGCCCCTACAAAATGCTAAGAAGGTATCCTGAAAACTTGCCTCTCTTGAAAAGCTTGGAGCCCAACAGCATCCTCCTCTGGTTCTCCATTTTTATAGAAATGAAGGCCAAGACCTTGGGGATCTTTCTTCTCAGCAGCAGTAAGAGACAGTTCTACTACTCCCTCATAGAAACGCACTATGAATAAAAATAAATAAATAAACAAAAAACACCCCAGAAATTATTGCGTTAAACCTATGACAAATCAGTGATGTCAAATACTACCCCTTTTTATCATAAAATATCTCTGAACATAAACGATCAGAGATGTTCACTCTGATCTGTATCTTAGAAAGGTTTATGCCCATTCCTAACCTGTGGGATTACATACAAGTCTGAAGTTGCTAATTTGTAGAGCAGAGGCTGAAATCTTGATTGTTAAAAGAGTTATATCTACATTTAAATACTGTACTAGTTCTGGTAGACAAAACAGGATTTAGAACTATCTTTCAAACAGTATGTTTGGTTTAAAATCTCATCTGCTAAAATACCATGGTTTGCCCTCTGCTTACATGCAGCCAAAAAAATTTGCTAATAACATTATTACCACATGTATCTAAGAAATGCAAACTGCACTGTGAAGTAAGTGGACGGGAATGCGTCTATACAGAAATGTTCCTTTTTCATTTGCAGGTAAAACCTAGAATAGCTTTAAAAATAAGAGGTTGAGAGATACTAATTTTGAAAGTTACTCGGAAGTAAATTTATGAGAAAGCATCATTGTAAGATTATTTAGAAGTTAGAAAACAAAACAAAAAAAGCAAGATGGTGTAAAATGATACAACTTGTTAGCAGAAAAAGATCAGTGATTGATTCTTACCTTGCCTATATTGCGCACAAACATTAGCAAGGTCTACTTGATTGCTGATCTTTTGGTATTCTTTCAGTGACTCTCTTAGCATTTTCTCTTTTTCCAATTTGTTTTGAGCCTGTCGAGACCGCTGAAGCAATTCATTTGCCTACATACAAATGAGGGGAAAATGAAAACTCGTCATGAAACTTGAGTTAGTGAGTTACGACAACAAGTTTCAAAGCAGAATCAATTAAAAACACACAAAACTGTCAAAAACACTTCCTCTTGTCAGTACATAATAGCAACTTTCCAGCATAAGGACTGTGCAACTGCATTAGAGACAAGGACTTTCTAGTCTGGGTACTTGTGAAGACAAGATTTAACCATTTCCCCTGTGTTCTCCTCTCAACAGTTACTTTTGCTGAATTTAGTTGAAGATCTTCAAATAATAAGAGTTCTTCAAGATATTAATTCTTCTACAAATTCCACAGAATTAGGTAAAAGACTGTGCTGAGGAAAGGCTGGAATAAGACATGTATTACCAATGTCAGAAAAACTTATGCATCACACTGGAGCTAGAGACCCTCTGAAGCCTACAAATAACCGCAAGAACTTCAAAGTAGAATTCACATAATTTTCAGCATCGATCAACAAGATGTTAGTTCTTATGCTCTTGAAATCACTTGAGTGCAGGCAAACACAAGATGTCCGAGTTACCTGATCTGAATCACAGGATCGTAGAATAGCTAGGCCTGGAAGAGATCTTAGAGACAGATCATCTAGTTCCAGCTCCTCTGATGTGGGGGTTAAGAATTTCTTCCTAATGCCTAATCTAAACGTATCCTTTTCTAGTTTAAGACCATTATACCTACTCCTACTGCTATAATAAAGCCTCCAGCCATCTTTCTTGAAGGCCTTCTTTAAGTACTGGAAGGCCACCCTAAAATCTCCCCAGAGCCTTCTCTTCTCCAGGCTCAACAATCCCAACTCTTAGCCTGTTTTCATAGGAGAGGGTCTCCTCCAACCCTCTGGTAAGCTTCATGGCTCTCCTCTGGACTCACACCAAGAGGTTCATATCCTTTTTGTACTGCGGGCCCCAGAGTAGAACACACTACTGCTGGTGAGGACTCATGAGACACAGAAACACTTCCATTGATTTGCTAGCCATACCTTTTCTAATGTGACCCTGGATGCAATTGGGTTTCTGGGCTGCAACTGTGCATTACCAGCTCCTGTGAAGGTGTTCATCCACCAGTATCCCCCCAGAATCTTCTGCACAGGTCTAGTCTCTATCCACTCATTGCCCAGCCCATATTTATACTTGGGATTTCCTTAACCCAGGTGCAGAACCTTGCACAAGGCTTTGCTGAGGTTTGCACAGGCTTGTGTCTGGACGGAATCCCTTACCTCCAGTGCGTCTATCTCCCCACTCAACTTAGAGTCACCGGTAAACATGATGAAGATGCACTCAATCCTATTGTGCACTTGTGCTTTAATACACGCTAATAATGTGTTTTAGTGCTGCAAAATCTCTAAGTGAACTTACCTTGGAACAGACAGCATCATCAGTACTATAGAGAAGGGGACAGATGTCTTGCAAATGGGCGCTGATGCCATCGACAGCAGCATTATCTCTGATATAACAGTTTATAAGAGAGGCAATGAGTGCTCCAGTCAACTCTTTGTCTCTAATTACCAAGTCTTTGAAAGCAGTCATCTTTAGATGTTCTTGAAGTTCCTGAAGACAGACAGCATTTCATTATTTCACCAATAGTTTTATGTTGTTTGGAATGCAAAAATGTTACAGCAAAGTAAACTGTTTTCACTTAAGTAAACATAAACCAAACTCTAGTGACTGATGTGTATAGTGGGGAAATACATTATTTTAAACAAAGCATATATAGCAAAATAGCAAAGTACTAGTGAAAGCTCTATGAATGAAAACACTAGATTCTTGGATGTGAAAGGACAGTGAGAGCTCTGCATGACTTCCTGTAGTCTACACAATGTACCATATCTATTTCAGTTCTTTGTGAGAAAGGTATTAATTGTTCTCCTACTTCAGTGCACTGTCAGAACACTATAAAACAAGTATGTCACAGTTTTTAATAACAGGAATCATCTGAGTATGTTCATGAATGAATGTGACAATGCAGAATGAAATGGAATTTTTTAAAAGTTACGTAGTTTATTCATTTTATAAAAATTATTAGGAATATTTGCTCAAATACAGCTAGCTAGCTGCCACTAGTGTCTACTGATGATCACTTAGAACATTAAAATACTATTATAAAAACTCTGAAACTACTGCAGAGGGTGGAAAAGGTTTTTATTTGTTAAGCAACTATTTCCTTGCCCAAGATAAGAGAAAAGCTGTCTGTGTTAGAAATTGTGTTACCACCCAAAGACAGCAGCGTGAAGAGCTTCAACATTTGTGCATTCATAAAGTTCAAAAATTGTTCTTTTTAGTGAAAACAATACAACCTGAAATAACCAATTTTTCTATGACTTGCTAGAACAGAATGCCTAATATTAAAATAATTAACTTAATCAAGGACTGGATGCAAATTCAACATTAGCACAGGGTACACAGCAGTAGAACCAACAGTTCTATAAGTTGCCTTTCTTGCAAACAAGGTGTATGGGAACTGTTGAGTCATGGCCTGAATCACTGATTAAGCTCCTGGGGAAAGAACCTGGTCAGCCCTGAGAGCACAGGTGAAGGCAATTCGCCTGTGTGACCAGAAGTGGTGAAGCCTGGCTGCACCTCTCTAGAGCTCATTTAAGCACTGACTGCCGCTAAGGATGGGTCTCTTTCTGGACATCCCTCCTTGGTGAAGCTTTCTCCTGTAAACCTGGAATCTTCTGATATAGGTGAGCAATCTTCTTCTCTTCCTTTATAGCACCTTTCTATTGTGCCAGTCCTTCTGTCATCACACCTTTGTTGTATTGCCTTTCCCCCTGTATTGATCTGTCCAATTGCTACACAGGGAGAGGCTGAAAAAGACTCTGTTTGTTCACCAGAAGGACAAAAGTGTTAGGCTGGGTGGAGGGTGATCTTACTAATATTTATAAATTGGTGGGAGGGTGCCAAGGAGATAGAACTAGATTTTTGTCAGTGGTGCCCAGCAACAGAACAAGATGCAATGCCAAAAGTCAAAACACCAGAAATTACACTAAAACTATTTTTTCCCTTTTATTTTTTTAAGGATGATTGAACACTGGAACAGGTTGCCCAGAGAAGCTCTGGAGTTTCCATCCTTGCAGATACCCAAAATCTGACTAGACATGGTGCTGGAGTAGACCTTGCTCAGAGCAGAAGGCAGGTATCTCCAGGGGCTTCTTCCACCTTCAGCTGTTCTGTGATAGATTTTAGACCTCTGCTTATGTAAAAGTGCAGTCTGAAGCCTCTACAATACCACTGCTCTCCACTAATCTGGTCTCTCCAAAGTCTATTAACAGTAATGCAAAGAGTTCATTGCTCTAGGTTAGATAACAGTAGTCTATTTCTTTCAGTGCACATCTTCCAAAATGTGTTTGAAGAGAAAACTTTATAAAACCATACATTTATAACAATATTATAATTTATGAAACAGAGTAATTATTAACTCTCAACAAAAGTAAAACTGAATCTACTGTTAGCGATGCTTCCAATTTGCTAAAATTGGGTGATGAGATCAAAACTGTGTGATTGTCTCCTAAAAATAAACACTAGCAACCTGAATAAAAATCTATATGCAATTTAAAATTTGCAATCTGCCTCTTCATGAGTTAAAGCAATGCACTTCTAGAAACATCTAAGCAGCAACAAGAAATTCAAGCTTATTAAACAATAATAAACAAAATCAGATGATTCAGGTCGTACCTTCTGAAGCTCACCTACAACAACACTGAACTGGTGCTCACAAAGCAACTTCCATAAAGCCAATGCCTGACAGGTTTTACGAACCAGCTGCTGGATGCCTTGAAGTGAATTCTTCTCAGTTAACTGTGCCTCAGCTGAAAAAGCAAAGGGATCGTCAGTAAGTAACTATGCTGTACATATTTTGAGTCAGTATGTTGATTTTTGAGGTTTTAGAATAAGTCTCCTTAAATTTCCAACTTCTTAGTCTCTGTTCTTGATTATGGCTGTTCATCTCTTTGGAGGGAAGTGCCTTGATAAAATTTCCCTCCTAAAAATACTATCTGTAAACATTTATTTCAAACTATGCAACACAGGAATGTTTTTTTCTGGTAAAGTATGGTTTCATGTGAGTGGATTTCCAAAATCAGTCTCAAGTTCTATCTTGATTTTTCAGAAGTATAATTTCAAATGTATTGGATATGAAATAAAAATAAATACACACATTCTTCCTTTCTGATTGCTTGTGTTTGCTTTCAGAACAATTACAGTTAAATCATCAGTCAACACTGTACACTGTCTTTAAAGCAAAGGTTTCAGAGAAATGGCTATATGGAAAACAAGAAACATTTGAATCTGGTAAGACTATAGTGGGCATACTTGTTACTTCAGTGGACAACAATTGCAACACTTTTGTCTTTTTATGCCTTTTTATACTATTTATATATTATATAATATTTTTATTAAATAACAATAAGATACATTATATCTTTTATGCCTTTTTATATTACTTATGTCTTTTCTTTTGAGCGCTTACATTTCAGACATGAAGCAATTATTACATCATCAAGCAATCCACAATTACGTATCAACTTTAGAATGTATACAGATGAAAATAAATGATTAAAAGTCTATGAAACTCTTTTTGCTGTTGTGCTTTTCTTTTAACGTTACATTTACACTGTTTGAAGTGAGCAGGGGGGAAAAAAAAAAAAAAAAGAAAGCAGCAGAACTGAAAAACCAGAATAATACTCACATAGACCACATCCACATTTAACTTTGCATACATGCCTGCAAGTACTGAGCAAAAGCTACATTACAGGACATACAGGTCATGTGACAGGACTTATTCCACTAAATGAAGTTTTGTGGAGGTTTTAGTGATTGGAATTTTGGAAACTTGCATCAGTGTGCTTTTTTTTAATAGGACAATATACTTGTCTCACAAATGAATGGGTTAACAAGTGAAAATATAAATGGGTATGCTGCAACTAAGTATTGAAATGAAGAGATGAAACATGGAGAACATTAGAATAAAAAAAAGAAGACAAGTGTAAAAAGAAACATCTAGTTTTCTATTTCAAAATGATTTGAATGTACAAAATAGGAGAAAGAGGATGTGTATTTACAGAATTGTGACTTCACTGTATGAAAGAGAGAAGTGCTTTAGCTTATTAAACTGAGACATACAGTTTCTCTTTTGCAGTGGTTCAGAACCACTAGATATTTCTGTGCAGAAATCTGGATTCTCTTAATACAGAGATGACTTTTATCAACTGCTTTCACCAGTTGCAATTATAAAACTTTCAGTATCATAGAGAAAGGTAACACCAGAAACGAAGAGACAGCAGCTTCTTGCCACTGTTAGTTTAGATTGAGCTTTCACTTTGGGGCACGCGTTCTGATGGAATGATATTGTATGAAAGAAAAAGCAAGGTGCTCCAAGTTGGAGTAAAGATCCAAATGCAATATTCCTTTATACCTTCCATTCAGAAGTAATTGCATACCATGATATTTCCGCTGGAGTTCCTGTTGCACTTGCTGAGAACTTCCACCATCAGGCCTCATGAAACCCAGAAGCCTCTGTTGCAGATTAGCTGGTGTACTGAAACTGCAATTCCAAAGTAAAAGGAAATGTTGTTATTAATGTTATTATTACTACAAACACAGAATATTTTAAAGATGAAATCTAACATCTTCTGTTAGCGTCCAAATAGCTGAAGCTGGAGACTACTTCCATGCAATGAACAGATAAGCATGGGATAATTTTTCAAGAGCTGGACATTGAACACCACTAGTGAATTTAACAGTGAACAATACCTTGGGTTTCCGAGGGCTCCTACTGTAGCAAACTGAGAATTTCTATCTAGAAATTCTTGTAAACCTTTGAGTTCTTGTAGCACACATTCCAACACATGGGATGGAACACTGCTTTCTATCTACAATAGAAAGAAAATTTCTTTATAGAAGGGTTTAGGCTTTCCAAACCTTTTCTCAGAAGTCCACAGTTTTAAACTAAAGACACTAAAAAGACAGATGAAAGACTGTACAACAAACAAATAACACAACAATAACATTATTGCTATCATGACACTGACTATAACAGACTTAAAGGGGACGGCTGACATGTGAACAGACAGTAGTCTCTGAAGAAATTCAAAGCAAGTGTTGTCTAATATAGTACCTGATAACCAAATCAGCTGTGTTTTATTATTTTCAACTCTGAACTAGAATGACTGAGCAGCACTAAGACACAGACTGTAACTGCTGTGGTCTTCCTGAGTCTCTCGGTTGTCTCAAAACTGGAGAATTTATGAAGCAGTTAATTTTGCATTGCTGAAATTACTCAGTTTAGAATTAACTAACATCCAAAGTTAGAAAACAGTTTGATGCTTGGATTATCAAGGAAAAGTGAAATGTATAGATGTTAATGATTAAGATGTTGGAAGACTGTTTTATGTTCTCATGTAACTGCAGTGTTTATCCTAACCAGCCAAAGCGTTTTATTCTTAGGCTTTGACTGGATAGGGTATGCAGAAATGAAAGAAATGAATCACTGAACAGAGAAGAAACTGGCTATTGTCAATTAGTAAGAGGCAACATTCAAAGAAGTAACTTACAGAGATTTTAAAACCTACAGTAACTCCACAGTTAAGCTCCCAAATACAATTAAAAACAAACAAACAAAAAAGAAAAGATAGCTATCATTTTTTCCTTATCTGTTTACAGTCTGGGAGTATAGTATAAAGTACAAGTATAAAGGGCTGGAGAGATATACCATAATAATCTTTTAAAAATACAACATAATCTTTTACATACTGCAACAACTTCTCGATTGCCACTTTTGAAAATTTTCTCCACTACTATACTGCCATCCCAAATATTTCTGCAATACAAAAGAGAATTGTATTAAAAACCACAAGTATCACAAGTTTGTACATTTACTAAATATGTCTTAAAGAAATAGCAGTATCTTTTACTTCGAAGTCTAACTTAAAGATCTAGATAAAAAGTTAATGTTCAAAAGAAATGTTATAATTGTATATTTCTGCATAGCACAGGTATAGACAATTAACAAAAAATTTAAATATTTAATCAGATAATGTTTGATGCTCTCAATTTATACATGGGCTAATACTATTCTCTGGAAATATAATATAGGCAAACTATATATAAAATAAAATATAGGCAAATATATTTCCTATATGTAGGAAATATAATATAATATAGGCAAGTGTCGTAACATTTCACCCCCCCCTCAGCATAGAGAGGGATATGAACCAGCATACAAGGAATTCTACTCTTGCTGGGGGTGTTCACTAACACACAACCTGTTATTAAAGTAATACAACATCCTTTAGTTTCTTTAAAGCTTTGTAAAAGAAAAGACTCCAAGTTAGGTTTTTGATCCTGTAAGCCCTGCATTTCTGTTTTATCCTATAGAAGGAGTTGGAAGCATAAAATTCATAGGGTTGAAAAATAAAACAGAAATTTTCAGAGTTATGCATATCGCACTCAACATCCAAAAAACTTTCCTGTCCTATCCATTCACTGAACATAGAACTATCAGTAGAGCTGTAAAGAGTTTCTTGTATCAACAGGTGCTTAAAATATAGAATAGAAATGTACTTTCATAATCTCATTCTTACATCCTATTAAGACTGAATTGACTGAATCACTTATAAGCATTAGGGGATGGGAAAATTATTAAATGAATTGAGTGATTATTTTACATGAACACCTTACCCTATAATCCGAGCAAAGTATATGCAGATGCCGTTGTGTCTTCCAGAAAATACAATCTCTGGACCCATTATACCACTGCTAATGGATGTACCAGGGTGAGACACAGAATTCCCAGGAGGGAATATGGGAGTTGACACAGTAGTAGACTGTAAACCTGGGATAAAGGTATGCAAACATTACTCTGATTATTCTACGTACAATAATAGAAGCATAGTTGAAAAAAATTCTCATTTCCTTCAGCGGAGGAAGAGTAATCGTTACCTGGCCCAGGTCCTGTCAATAAGCTAGGACTAGGATATGGACTATCAACAGTCAGTGGGGAAACTAAAAAGGAAAAACAAAAGAGAAATCTAAGTTTGTTTGAAAAAAACAGAAAACACAACCCAAAAAGACACTATGTTAAGTTGTCAAAACATAATAGTAAACACAGACTTTACAAGACCCTCTTGCAAAGTTATTCCAACAGCTTCTATTGAATAAAATACAAAACAGCACTAATTTATGCTGAAACCAGCACTCCTTATGTGAGCCAAATAGATATGACTCTTTCAATAGCAGTTATTAAGCATTTTTGTTTTCAGCATTCACACAGTATTTGCTGCACACATTCTGTTCCCTGTATTGGATATTAATACTGTTCACATGCTTTTTCTTGTTTTCGTCTTCTGACTGCCCCTGTTTCTGATACAGGCACCCACTCTGAGTCACTTAGATCTTTTCAATGAACATCGATTTTACTTTTGAAGCACACAGCTGGGAAGAAACTTTTTATTACTCTTAATCCTTACATATGGTAGTTGGACACACCAGCAGCAGTACTACTTGCGACATTCAGTTTAAGATTGTTTTTCCCTAAGTGAATATGGTCTCAGATTCAACTAAGCATATTCAACTCTTCTGCAAATTAATACCTAAGTGTCATAGAATATGATGAACAAATGTGACCACCAACAAAAACATCTATGCCCCATCAGCATGTGATGATACAGCATGAAAAGGGTATGAAATCTGGCACCTTGAAAAACTGGTATGAAAGAATCGGTCCTTCTTGTCTAATTCACTACAATTCTCTCAACTTTGCAACACACTACAGCACAAAGTTCTTCACTAACCAATCCCGTGTCATTTTGAAAGCGCATTCCCCTTTGTACCTGGCAAGGCACAGTTGGCAGAATAGAAGCATGCAACTGAATGACTGGACTTTCAACAGTAAGAACGCAAGGGGCCTCACAGAATTGACGCTACTGCAAGGTAGTTTCACATACAAAGTTTGAAGATATTTCAAAAACATTCTATCAGCACTGTTTTGACCCTCTGCATGAGTCATTCACAGTATCAGAATCTGTATTTCACATGACAGCTCTCTACCCTTGAAACAAATAGAGTAAGCAGTAGCAGAACAGTATCATATTCCACATGAACCAGTCACCCAAGTAGAATAAAAATGCACTTTGACAGTATGTTTCAAACTGACTGCAAACAATTAAAAACTTTTTTTTTTTTTTTAAACCAACGAAACAGTGAACATTCAGACTTGGAAAGAATAGATTTGTTTCTTGAAAGAGTAAACTTCAGCAAACAGAGAACTTTCCAGCATTTCTCCCACACCTTCCTTTCCCTCTCAATCTGCTCCTAGTGCCTGTGCTTTCCACACTTGCTGTCCTTCTTAACTCCTACAGTTTCACATTCTTGTGCCTTGCCTCTGCTCTTGCCTACACTACTATTATTCCACATCATCAAGCTTAAAGTGAAGTCACTGATGCATGATAAATAGCCAGTACTCTTACTATGTTAATCATAGCTAAGAATTCTGAAAGAGGATAAACTGTTTTGCTAAAACTTTATCTAAACCAGTACACCCTTCTCCAATACATATGTGTTTGGATATATGTTGAAGATGGTGCTGAAATGGAATTTCTTTCTGTTACAGGTTATCAAGACTTTCCCAAACCTGGTATGTAATATACAATGCCACATGCCAGATAAATGTAGAGTACCTTGGAAATTAAGCAAATAATTCCTGATTAAAAAAACATTAAAAATCAGCAATTTATTCAGAGTTCCAAATTAATCACTAATCATCTCTTTTTTTTATTAAACCATCTGGTATTAAATGAATATCAAACAGGATCCTTAAGAAATTGTAGCATATTGTAGGGAATTGTAGGAAAGGCCTCCACTGTCAGCATGCATCATGTCAATACAACTAGGTAATGTATTCTCATTGTTATGTGGAACTGATGACCTGAGCAGAAACTAAGTGTTGAAGCTAGAGCTTTTACAAGAAGAAATCACTACAAATTACTAATTCATAATGCAGTAAGATACTCTACTATGGACATGAAATAATCAACTTGAACACAGGAACACATAAGATGACAAAATGTAACACTTAAAGGAAAAAATAAGACCTACCTAAACCATGAAATGCTTGCTACTCACCAGGAGGAATAGGAGAACCCAAAATAGGTCCAACGTTGCTTGGAGGAGGAAGAGCTGATGGAAATCGCATTTGTGCCTCTCCACCGTACCTAAAGGTCACGCGCACAGAAAAAGATTTCTCTTACTTTCATACATAGTCTGTTTAATTTTCATATATTGGAGAACTAACTGCAATTTAGAGGTTCTTTTAAAACAAACTACAGAATATCAGTGCAATTTCGAAGAAACAGTTGTGATACTCATTTTTGCACATGAAAAGAAAACTAACTGAATGCACATTATATGCAAAGCATTAGTGTATGTAACTTCACAGTTAAATGGACAACTAAGTTATTTCTGCTTTGCTATCTTTTTAAGGTTTTGCTTGTATGTAAAAATAGAAAGGAAACAGCTGAAGTAACCCAAGCTCATTCTTCTGTATGTCATTCTGACATACAGAATGCGAGTCATTCTGACTCCACAAGCCATTTCTATTCATCTCACTCCAATTAAGTGTTACATGAGTATTACATGGCCTTCAAACCATTGGATCATCCCTCTGCTAATTATTCATACCTCCTTAAATTAAACTGAATCCTCGTTCAACAGTGCTAGTCTTCCCTCAGCACTAGAAACTTTGCAACTGAAGTATTTACTTGACAACACAAAGCCAGAAGTAACTACAACAGTACTGCCCTAATTCTTGGATCCTTCACACGTTTTCCAGGATTTAATATACCTGAAGAAGTGATCAGACGCTTTTCCTGATATTGTACTTGTAAAAGAAAACAGCTACACAAGAATGAAGGCATATCTACCATCAAAACACACAAAGGATGAAAATACTTAGCTGCTAGTGGGAGAATATTCAGCACAAAGCCATCAGCTCTAAGTTCAATCCTCAAGGAGACAGATAAAGCAGTTCAAAAGGTTATTCAAAAGAACAACCTAGAAATATGTTCTTTTAAGTGTACTGCACAGTAAGTGCCAAGATATGTAAGAGACACTGTATGACAATAATTTACCTTACTTTTCTCTATTACAAAATTACAAACTGCTTGTTATTTTTCAGTACAGTATCAGCTCTCTGATCTTCTAAGATTTTCTATCGATTCTGCAGTCAACAAGTACATTACCTTTCAGGTTATCTGCTAAAATGAACATTAGTGTTTGTGTTGTATTTAGTCTTAAACACTTTATTTTTTATTACCAATCCAAATGATGGCTTCATGGTTCAAAATTTGTCTGTTCTTTTTCCAAATGAACTGCTCTTCTTAAAGACATTATCTCTCTCTACACAGTCTGCTTCAATGAACTGAGATACCATCAAGTATAGATAAGTGAATTTAAAGAAGATAAAACTACTTCTAGAATAACTCTCTACACATGAAACACATGCCATGGAAACTTTCAGGAGGGCAAATAACAATTAGTCTTCCTTGACTAGTGAGACCTAATTAGTGCTTAATAGTCTACTCTCATTTAAAAACAATGCTTACTCAGGCAGCAGGTTAAAGAGGCTTTTTTATTTAGCAGCTGCAGTGATCCTGAGCATAATATTTGGAACAACATTCAAACCAACTGAAACTTACCTGAAGAATGCTCGAGTAGCCCAGGCAGATACTTCTGTATCACATGCAGCATTAGAACAAGCCAAAATAAGGCAAGTGGCACAGGCCTGATCCTCCTAGGGTACATTATGCATTTAGAGTGGAAGCTTACATCAAGTTGATAAGAAATGAGAAGAAGTTTTGCAGATCAATAAATAAGAAGTAAATACTTCTTCAATCATTTTATCTACAAGTCAAGGAAATCATCTCTTTCCAATAACAGAAATTATCAGTGAGGCATCCCAGTGTAACACATTAAGCTTCTGTTATGTATGCCTTCTGCAGCTCGGTACGTTTACTGGTAGGAAATAATCTCATCTATCACCTAATTCTGACAAAGGTTTGTGAATTTCTATAGCCATGTAAGTTAAGACTGTTTGAAATAAGAACTATCTATACAAGCAATAATGGCTGGCATATCCAAAAGGTATTTTAAATATCACTTAGCACATCCTGTATCAAAGCACAAAACAACAGAATACTACAGACATACACTAATCAGGTGTATATCAGGTGATACTAATCAGGAAGAGTCAACTTAAAACTGTAATCTATGATAGCTACGTCCTTCCCATTTGTTTGTTATTGATCCAAAGCAAAAAGTAGATGAATGCTATGGCTGTACTGGCCTTCAAAATGGAAAATTTTTGTAAAGTGGTAAGAATTCGTTTTTTTGTTTGTTTGTTTGTTTTTTTATAAAAGAAAATTATCTCTCCTCTGGTCTTAATTAGTTCCTTTCCAAAACTAAGAACTGCATTACAGTTCAACAAACAAGAAACACAAGAATATTAGGGAAAGTGATCTACACCTCTGTCCTTACATGCCAGAAAATGAGAAAATATTTCTTACTATACAATCTTGCTTTATGCAGAGAACATAGAAAGAAAAGGTAATACTGGAGTCAATAAATTTAGCGCTTACTAGAAGTTGGTAGTAATAACAATAATAAAACACATATTCTACAGAAAGCAATTACATAGCATTATCTTCTGTTTTCCAAGCCAAAAATTCTTACCTGATGCAACTTGAAAAATCTTTCAATCTCTTCTCCATCCCCACCTGTATTACTAACAAGAAGATGCCGCAGCTGGTCAACAGGTCTGAGTTTATGAAACATAAAGCTCCCCTAAAAATAACCCAGAATAAGACAAAGTTAGAATAAAGTTGACATTGGAAATACCTCTCCACCTTGCCACAATACTTATCTTCATTTATCTTCATTGCTCTCCAAGTTTTCCTTAACTACACTATTGGATCAACAAGTAACATGAATAGTTCTTAAAGCCCAGTTTCCGTTCATGTTCTCTAGCCAAGTCTAGAAAAGGCAAAAGAAAACTACTTCCTGAATCCAAAAGAAATGATTAATGCACTGTACAAGAGAAGAAGGCCCAATAGCTTTGCATCAGTTTAAAACAGACACTGGGAGTTTCAGCAGTATTCCCTTTTTCCACTGTATCTTCATAATTAATCCTAAAACCTCATGTAAACTGAACAAACACAGGTTGGGATCAGTCTTCTAGCTTTATATCAATTATGTGATTTCCTATATTAAGAAAACTCGCACTCACCTGGGCTGAAAGCAGAACAAACCTCTTTGGTGGCAGCATGTGTTGCTGCACAACAATAGGGGAATCTGTTATTGGAATAACATCTTTATTTAGTGGTGTCACAATCTTCTGAACTTTAAATTCATCAATAGCAGAAAGAGCCCAGGAATGCCCATCAACACGGGTGGTCATCTGAACAACAGAAAAACATAATTCAAATTTCAGTAGCTGATTTGGATTTTGTACATCCATGGAGATATTTTACCATTTACAATCTAAAACTGCACAGGAGAAATGCTTTTGCTGACATAAGAAATTTCAGAGAAAATGAGCACACTCTTCTGCTGTCTGACAGATTACCATCAAACTTGCAGCTATATAGTGCTTCTCTTGTGTGTTAAGGACAGTGTTCTGTAGGTAAATGTAAAACAACACACAAGGTAGTACATTAAATCTAACTCCAGTACGAAAACTACATGCTAACAAGGAACAAATGCTGATCAAGAATATAATGCAGTTTTGTTTGGGAAACCTAATGTCTGACACTTTCAAAACCCCTGGAAAAACAAAGAAGTTTGCACACAGGATACATATCAGTTCTTGCAGATAAAGGAGTTGTAACAATAAAGCTTCCCTATAGCTGTGACTAAAACAGAAGATAAAATAAATCTTGACTTTTTAAACTTATGTAGCTTCTCCATTCACTCAAATTCTACAACTGGTTCTAAAATTGTACTGTTTTTGACAGGCCAAAAGCAGTAGAAGACTACAATCTTGCTTCAATGCTGAAACACATGTAATGTTATCCATGTATTGGTGCACATGCAAATTAACTCCCTACAAATCCACATATGCATCAGCTAGGGACAAAAAAAAAAAAAAAAAAAAAAAAAGAAAAAAAGGAGAGAGTGAAATAATGAATAGAATTTGATGAAAACATGGCACATGTGCCAAAGTAAAGAAACCTGAAGTCTCCTACACCTATAATTTAAATATTCTTTCTTGTCAAACTTTATCTTTTTCAGTGAACACCACTTTCAATGGGAGATCATGTCCTCCTGTGTTTATCCATGATACAGTCTGCTATAGACAAAATATGATACAAATAAGACATTTTCCAATATGCTAGTTTTAAATCTTAGAAGTGAAAGCAATCACTTTTCATACATAGTTTGCAAGAATGATAAAAGTATGGCTGAATGTGGAATTCCTACTAAGATATCACTTTGTGTTTACTGATGAAAGAATCTACTAAATTTTTCTTTAATATATGTTTTTAATTTAAAGCATATTAATTGATAGCTTTATAAGCATTTCCAAGCACTTCATGTAAGTTTTTCTGCAAACTATACATTTTTTGTAGATTAAGTAGATATTATTCAAGTTATCAGGAAGACAAAAAATATGTATCTACAGTCCGTCAAAATTACATGAAAGTTCACTTTACTACCTGTGTTTCCATCATTGGCTTTTGAAAAGGAAAAGAATCGTGATTGATACACCACAGGATGTCATTATCCTCATTTTCTGAAGCAGCCATCAGCAAGACCCCTATAAAGAGCAGGGATATTAAGCTTTTGCTAGAAGCAGTAAACATGCATTAGATGTAAATTTATTGTTTATGTGGCAAAAATCAATCAGACAATTTGAACAACAGATAACATCTCTCAATTTTCTGTGTCTTAGGATTAGCTGGTCACTATCAACAGCATCTTACCATTTACCCTGAAAGGTTCAAACAGAAATGAGCCTCAAGTAGGTAGAAAACACTTCATGAGATGTTTAAAGAGAATCTAGATGGAAAAATACCTGAAAATTACTTCAGGGATAAAATCAGTATGCATGATTTCAAGGGGCAACGACAACACAAAAATATGTCCTCCCCTTCTTTCAAACAACCTGATATAAAAGAGCGAAACAGTGACAGTCACAGAAAAAAAAAATAAAAAAAAACCCTCACTACTCTTCTGACTTGTGTCTACTGTTTACCTTTGCAATAAAGAGCTCTGTGAACCTTCGATGGCTTCTCCACATTAGAAGATGCTGAAAATCCAGGAGGCAAACGGACATGTACCAAAGTTAACATAGAGGGACGAGCTGCTGGATGCTTAAATTGCGAGGTACTGAAGTACAGTCGGACACCTAAACCAAAGGAAAAGAAAGTCAATCTGATATAACTGTGATTATTAGTAGCAGCAACACCACTTTAGACAGAAAGGACATGAAAAGTCCAGACACGCATGAAATTCTGTAGCTACTACTACACTTCTTGTTAAAATACAGACTCATTGGGGTTTTTAACTCAAGCTCTGCCACTAATTTCATGAATTACTTCTGTCACACCACTTTCTGCTGGCTACCCTGGATATAAACAGCAGATAACAATTCGTGTGACCAGATTATACTTACATCAAATATCAAAACAACTAGTTAACATAACTCAATATACCAGAATGAAATGTTCTGTGAAAAGGAAAACATCTATCAATCTTGTTTAACTGTGCAGATGACACTTATTAGTTAAAAAGAGGAGTAACTAGCATTTCTTTCTTACCTGCATGTGTGACTGCAAGTAGCTGACAGTCTATGGATTCAGAATTTTCAATCACTGCTATTTGAACAATAGGCTTAAATACAGAACGATCTATTGTTCTGGAAAACAAAACCAAAAAAGCCTCATACTCTCTCAATCCAAAGAAACAAGAAAGAAAACATTCTTCAAAAAAATATACTGTGAAACTATTGGCCTTAAAGGAAATCTTACAGTATAGCTACTACATATATACCTGGCAATGCTTCCAGCAGCAGAAACAATAGCGTTTTGTGAAAGAGAAGTAACTCGTGCCATTCCTTGACCATCTTGACCCAAATCATAAACCTGCAAGTTAATAGTACAGTGTAGTGATCTCAAGTTGAATTTATTCTTACAGCTGTATTATGCACCAACTAGAATGCCATTTTTATCCCATTATCATGTTTCAATATATTTGTGGGAAAGATCAAAAGGCTGCTTTTCCTCACAATAAAGTATTTTAGCTTGAGCAAGAAGTCTGTTAGAGATAAATGAAATGCTCTGGCACAAATACAGAGAATTCCTAAGTACCGAAGAAAACTTTAAAAAACATTATGTACACATCTGTAACATATCACACAGTCAACAGAGTAAGTAACATACTTGCAGGACTCCTTTTTCTGACCGGGTGTATAAGATATTTCGAGAGTTGTCAATGGCAATTTGAACTACAGGATCTTGACAGTGGGGAAAGAAAAGCGAGAAGTAAGTAATCAACAACTGATTTGGTGTACAGTTTAATACAATAAACGCTAAAGAATAACTGTAAAAAAATTAAATGCAAGTTAAAGAAAGTAAGAGTCCTGGGGGACTCTTAAAGGATTTAAAAAGTCAAATGGTTTCACATAATGAATAGAAATTTAGAATAAAATTAAGCAAAGAAGGATAACCATTTCAAATTTATATCTAGCTTCTGTGGAAATCTTTAGCATTGGTACCTACCATCTTCTGAGAACGTGAACTGTAGCAAAGAAGGGATAAGGAAAGACAGTGCACTCTTTGAATGATTGATTTTCCTACATCGCTGGCTAAACCAACCTGCCTCAGCCTGCAATTTAAAAAAGACAGTGTTAAAAGAAAATGCAGAACAAAAGAAAAAACAAACTAAAAGCTGCACTAAGAAGAAAACACAGTAACATTACAAGTGTGAAAACAAGTAAAAATCTATATACATGCCATTAATTTCAGTATGTATTACTTCATTGAAAGCACTAAGTGATTACAACAACAAAAATTTTATGTGAAAGGGGTGCAGATTATCATTATCTGAGTTTTTTTTTTTTTTAGGTTGACCAAAGCTATATTGCTGTTTTTCATATAAGACCTCAGAGCTGCCATGCAACTAAACCATGCAACGCAACTATAAAAGAAAAAAGACGGTAGATCTGACATGTTTTAGAACTCTCAGAGTCTCCACCCCATAACCATTAAAAAATAAAAAACAAAGCCCTTAATCACCTGGTAAGCTACTTCATATAAGCAGCCATCCTTTCCAGCCAAAAAGATACGTCCATTATCAGTGGATGTTATTGCAGAAATGTAAGTGTTGTCAGTAGGAAGCGAATAGAGAGGGTCTGGTAGAAGCTGCATTCCACCAGACAAACTGTCATTGAGTGGTCCAGTACCTTAAATAAACAAGATTTCTTTAGTTTCTAGTTTTTAAGTTATAGATTTTAAAAATATCATATCTGTAATTAGAAACATTTCAGAAAACATGAAAAATTACAGGAAATTTCATATTACTAAAAAAAATCCGTAATAGCTATTATTCAAGATGAAACATGGAGTAATGAATTTTGTTTTTAAAACAAAACAAATTCACTGTACACATTTCTAAGAAAGGAAATATCATTATCTCCTCTAAATCCCGACAATTCTGAATCAAATTTCTGCATATCTCTTTCATTGGAAAAAAACTATGAAAAGGGAACATAGGATTCTTACTCTCTCATTTTCTCAAAATGTTTTTTTTTCCCCTATTAATACATATAGCATAAAAAATGGTATCAGATTCCTTTTTTCTGCAGTTTGAAACAAATGACAACTAGATTAACGAACTGCATTCATTGCCTTTTTATCTTTTTTCATGCCTATCTCTTCTTTCCCTCACAAAGCTTAATTAACAGGAATATCTATTTCAAATGCTCTTTTCACATTAAATAATAAGTGAATACTACTACGTCAGTGTTGGATAAAGAAGGTACTCACCCTATAAAAATGACATTGTACCATGTCTGTAACACAATTTAAAAATCAGCAAAAGTGTGGTCTTGATTTTATTTTTAATCTGTTACCAATTACAGAACCATTGCATACTTAAATAACTATTAATGCACAAGTAGTTCTTTAATTTACATAAACGGAGAAATATAAAAAAAGAGACAGCTACCTGCTTGTGTATTTGCACAGCTGAGCCCTAAGATCACAATATCCACAGGGGTTGCCAGAACAAGCAAGTGTCGTACATGAGGCTGGAATATACCTAAAGAAGGAAAGAAAATCAAATTTTACTTTGCAGTCAAGCTCTCAAGGCTCACAATGATTGTATCCACCATATTAATGAGATCGATGCAGCAGATGGTTAGAAGTAACAGTCATTTCTGAGGTACGGGGGCTGTTTAGTCTGGGGAAGAGGAGGTTGAAGGGAGACCTTATTGCTCTCTTCCAATACCTGAAAGGTGATTGCAGTGCGATGAGATGAGTTTCTTCTCCCTGGTGACAGGTGACAGGATGAGGGGAAATGGCCTCAAGGTGTGCCAGGATAAATTTAGTTTGGATATCAAGAAAAACTTCTTTACAGAAAGGGTTGTTAAGCACTGGAATAGGCTCCCCAGGGAGGCGGTTGAGTCACCATCCCTGGATGTGTTTAAAAACCATTTGGATGTGGTGCTCAGGGACATGATTTAGTGGAGGGTTGTTAGAGTTAGGGTAGCATGGTCAGGTTGTGGTCTAGAAAAGTCTAGAGCTACAGAGGACTAATAGTCAGCAGTTCACCTTCCACTTCATGAAATACAAGAACTTAAAAATATTCTTTTTTCTTAAAAACACTTTTTTTCTTAATTAAAAACGCTTAGTTTATAAAGCTGCTTCAACATCTACTTAAATGTTATGTCATGTATTAGGTGTCAAAAGAATTGCAAGCACTAGAAATCAGAATCTCTAGGAAGTTATCGTGGCAATGTATTAACAGCACAAATGTTAGTACAACATGAGATTTCTTCCAAGCTCATCAGTGTGATTGTTAAACTAGACATTATTTTTCATTTGTAATTTATTATATCATGTTTCTAAAATCAACACAAAATAATTTATCTTGTATATATATACACGTAAAACAGAGGCTTTTACAGAAGTACACACAAGAACCATATATAGAAGATTAGTTACAATTTAAGTCTAATCGCTGTTGTATACTTCTTACCTCCCTTTGGCTTTACAAGACCCACTGCAAGTATAGTTTCACTAAGGCCATCAAAATAAGCCAGATCTCCACTGTTAACAAAACAGGAAAAAAAACCAACACAATTGCATAAAACACGTCACAAATCAAATAATAGCAAAGTAAACAATATCAGATACCCGTATTTTAGAATTCTTAATACTTATTACAACATTTTGAATACATATTGTAATGTTTGGAGGACATCCACATCTTTCGCTTTGGGTGAAAACAGACCCAGCAGAATGGAATGACAAATCTCCCTAAAGGTAAATTTCAAACCTGAAACCAAACAAACTGCACTGTTCAATGGTTTTGCATATAGTTAATTTACACAGTCCA